>NC_036648.1:7580872-7708372 GCF_002806865.2 Cucurbita pepo subsp. pepo | reverse complement strand
ATCTCCACCTTCCATTATTCCTAACACAATTCAATGGTCAATATTAATTCCTACATTTTACCATATTTTCTCCTCTATATAAACTCATCTTCCCCACATTTAAAAAAAACACAACTTACATACATTCTCCAATCCTCATTTGTTTAAAGTCTCAATTGTTTGTTGCTCTCTCCAAACAAGTTTATTTCTCTTCATCTTATTCTTGAGAGGGATTATTATTGTATTGTGAGGAAATAGTTGTGAGTGTCCCAAATTGTAAATCTACTCTTTGAGAGAGTTGTGGTGTGTTATTATCAAACTCAAATACTTGTATCGGTTTGATCCTGCGCCGTGGAAAGGATTGAGTTTGCTCTTGAACTCGTAAAAAGAGCGGAGTAGCGGTTTGGCTCTGACCTGTGGAAAGAGTCGAGAAAGTTCTTTATTCAAATTCCCAAGAGGCGCATGAGGAGTGGAGTAGTCAAATCATTTTCTCTAACTCTTTCCTATTTAATTTCAAAATTATTACTGTGATTTATTGCATGTTCTACTCATTATTGTTTTGACTTGAANTCTCAAGTGACCTCGAGAGTTATTTACACCCAACACACATATATGTCTTAATTAGTACAAACACGAGGTTGCTCTCCTCTTGTTTATGATGCTGTCAGGTTACCCTGATGAGGCGGCTATAACGCCACTAACTAAACTCTAGTAGTGAGAAATGTTGGCTTTTTGGCCCTTGATCTCACTTTAATTAATTTCAATCAATTAATTGATGTTTTGATGATAACAAACCTACTTTTAATTATTAACTATTTTCAGTATTTTGAACTATCCAGCGTATAAGGTCAGGAATAACGATTACAATGACTTTTTAATTACTCAAATCAGAGCTAAAACGAAGAAATTAGAGTCGAGACAACATACCCGATGTGATCATGTGGCAGCAAAATCAAAATGATGGACAAATCAAAATATATCAAAGTATGACATTTATAATGTTGAAGAGTAACAAATGTTGGGGTTTTTCTTATTATTATATTTCTAAATAAAATTATTTTTACNAAATTTTTTTATACCCAATTCACATACGTATCTTAGTTGATGCAGACGTGAGGTTGCTTCCCTCGTGATTATGATGTTACCAGGTTACTATGATATGACTGTTAGATGGCCGCTAACTAACCTAAAGGAGCTATTTATACCCAACTCACATATGCAGTTTAGTTGTTACAAGCTCGTGGTCGCTTTTCTCATGTTATAATATTGTCAGGTTATTATGATGGACTCTAGAGGGTTGAAGTAACGATAGCCAATAACCTTATTTTACGAGAGCTACTATTTGCCAATTATTTTATACTCTCTCATACTAATATTTTGACGGGATTCTATATTATTTTAAGTTATTGATATGAAACCCACTGCTAACAAATATTGTCCCTTTTAGCCCGTTACGTATCAGTCTCACAGTTTTAAAACGCGTCTGTTAGGGAGAGATTTTCACACCCTTATAAGAAATGTTACGTTCCCCTCTCCAACCGATGTGGGGTCTTACAATCCATTCCCACTAGGGTTAGCGCCGTTGTCGAGCTCTGATACCATTTGGAACGGCCCTAGCCCACTGCAACAAAATAAAAATATAAAAATATTTTTATAAAAGTAGCATTCAACGTCAAAAATACATTCCCTAAATGCTTTTCTGGATATTCCTCAATATCCCAGCTTCACGGGACGTGAGAGGCAGATGAATAATCATCCACTTTCGGAAGAAATCGAAAAATTTCTCGGGAATCCTACAAGACCCATTCGTTCTTTTTTTCTCTAACAGATGGTCAGAACTTCATATGAGTTCGAATCGTATTGATAGGTTCATTAGAGATCAGAAAATTGTTGAAGAAAGAACAAGATGTTTCTTTTGTCCCTTCCAGAGACGATCGAAAAATAAAGAAATAGTTAATATATTCAAGATAATTACGTATTTACAAAATACCGTCTCAATTCATCAGATCCGGGAGGGGGAGGTGATGGATGATGAAAGTCCCACATCGGCTAATTTAGGAAATGATCATGAGTTTATAATCAAAGAATACTCTCTCCATTGTTACGAGGCCTTTTCGGGAAGCCCAAAGCAAAGCCACGGGAGCTTATACTCAAAGTCGACAATATCATACCATTGTGGAGAGTCGTGTTCATAACCCAAAAAAAAAAAAAAAAAACAATTAAATTATTTAGTCTAAAATAAATATTTAGATAAAATAAATGGAAGGGTTTAGGACGGAGAGACGGCGACGTATATTGCCCAAAGGCCGCTGCCCGCAACATCCATTTCTCTCCAACAATATTTTCCAATTCATCTCTTCAATTTTCAAATCTTGAATCCATAATCCTCCTTTGTTTTCCATTTCCCGCTGTTCTTCTTGTAAATTACCTTCGATTTGAACCAAAAAAGTTATGGAAATTCCAACAGATCGAGGTTCAGAACCCCTGCTTCCGATCCCTGTTTCGACGACTTCGAACTCAACCCTAGACCATGGGAATTCTACTCCCACTGCCTACAGTTGGCTATTCGAGTGCCATGGATTTTGGTACAAACTGTTTCTGATTGTCCCCAGTTTGCTATTCGTTCTGTACTTGGCATTTCGGGCGAGAAAGAGCTTGTCCAAGCTCTCCAATGGCCGCTCTTATATCATAGTTGCATATTACGGGACTCTCTGGATCGTTACCTTGCTCAACTTCGCTTGGTGCATGTTTCAGGTTCTTTCATTTTATTAACTTTTTCTTCGGGGAATAAGATCTCCAAGAACCCCTGTAGTATTTAACAATGAAATCTTAGCTTCTGTAATGGCGTCGGGGGAGTCTTTTCTTTATTAGATGTATGCATAGAATTTGGAATTCGGTTCTGCAATTGTGTGCTCCATTTTTGAGCTTTAGATAACATTATGCTGCTTCCGTGTGCTGATAAGTTTAGGTTCTATGGAAGTATGTGGTAAATGCAATAGGAAACTTTAGGGATATAATGCTTTTCCTTGAATCTTGCCCCCTTTAAGTAATTGCTTCAAATTTGGACGGTTTGGTTTTTAGTTCTTCTAGAGTGGGCGTGTGAATTGCATTTTGTGAATTTGTGAGGCTTTCGTAAGTAATGGGTTGTTGAGGATTGTTGGAAGGGAGTTCCACGTTGGCTAATTTAAGGAATGATCATGAGTTTATAAATAAGGAATATATCTCTATTGGTATGAGGCCTTTTGGGGACGCTCAAAGCAAAGCCATGAGAGCTTCTGCTCAAAGGGGACAAGATTATACCATTGTGGAGAGTCGTGATTCTTAACATGGGTATGTTATTTTAAACTTATTGTATCGTTCTAAAAACTTCAATTTCTTAAATGGAAAGTTCTGTATTTGTTTCGTAAAATCTTGATAGACCCCGAATTATAAATATGTATCAATAGAAAGATAGTGAGAGGAGCTGAAGAGGCTAAGAAATGAGCGAGCGAATATGTGATTAGTGGTGGAACTCATGGAAATATTTGTTGGTCAGCAGGGTTGCTTTAGTAGATTCTGTAGTAGATATATATATGCAAAGAGTGTAGAGGGAAGCGTCGTTTTGACTATCGATTATTGGTTCTAGAGAGGCGGGAAAGATAGCGAGAGGAGCTGAAGAGGCTAAGAAATGAGCGAGAGAATATGTGATTAGTGGTGGAACCCATGGAATTATTTGTTGGTCAGCAGGGTTGCGTTAGTAGATTCTCTAGTAGATATATATGCAAAGAGTGTAGAGGGAGGCGTCTTTTTGACTATCGATTTGTGGGTTCTAGAGACGCGGGAGCTCGCAAAATCTCCCTTAGCTTGTAAGTTCGTAACTCTCGGATTATCAATGCAGAATTAATTCCATTCTTCTGGTTCCATCAAATCTTTCCCACTTTTAATTTTGGTAATGCTATCGTGTCTCTTTTGTATGTCAATCTAAAGCTAAATTTGAATTTTCTCAAAACTATTCAAGGATTAGTATATGATAGAAAGCAAAAAAATATCTATAATATATACAGATAGCTACATAATGTGTGGTTTTGAAACGGTTACAACGTTTATTTTACATTTATTTATCCAATATCCTCTACCATTTCTATATTCATATCATTTGAGTACCTAAATTCTGGCTGCTTGACTCCTCTTCCCGTGACCGCCGTGTTTCTTGTCAATATTTTAGTGTGAATCTGTGACCCCACCCATATCTATATGTCTCTCATTTTCCTCCATAAATGCTGGTTGCTTGATTCCTGTGTTCTTGTCCTCTGTCATGTTGTTCTANAATAAATATTTAGATAAAATAAATGGAAGGGTTTAGGACGGAGAGACGGCGACGTATATTGCCCAAAGGCCGCTGCCCGCAACATCCATTTCTCTCCAACAATATTTTCCAATTCATCTCTTCAATTTTCAAATCTTGAATCCATAATCCTCCTTTGTTTTCCATTTCCCGCTGTTCTTCTTGTAAATTACCTTCGATTTGAACCAAAAAAGTTATGGAAATTCCAACAGATCGAGGTTCAGAACCCCTGCTTCCGATCCCTGTTTCGACGACTTCGAACTCAACCCTAGACCATGGGAATTCTACTCCCACTGCCTACAGTTGGCTATTCGAGTGCCATGGATTTTGGTACAAACTGTTTCTGATTGTCCCCAGTTTGCTATTCGTTCTGTACTTGGCATTTCGGGCGAGAAAGAGCTTGTCCAAGCTCTCCAATGGCCGCTCTTATATCATAGTTGCATATTACGGGACTCTCTGGATCGTTACCTTGCTCAACTTCGCTTGGTGCATGTTTCAGGTTCTTTCATTTTATTAACTTTTTCTTCGGGGAATAAGATCTCCAAGAACCCCTGTAGTATTTAACAATGAAATCTTAGCTTCTGTAATGGCGTCGGGGGAGTCTTTTCTTTATTAGATGTATGCATAGAATTTGGAATTCGGTTCTGCAATTGTGTGCTCCATTTTTGAGCTTTAGATAACATTATGCTGCTTCCGTGTGCTGATAAGTTTAGGTTCTATGGAAGTATGTGGTAAATGCAATAGGAAACTTTAGGGATATAATGCTTTTCCTTGAATCTTGCCCCCTTTAAGTAATTGCTTCAAATTTGGACGGTTTGGTTTTTAGTTCTTCTAGAGTGGGCGTGTGAATTGCATTTTGTGAATTTGTGAGGCTTTCGTAAGTAATGGGTTGTTGAGGATTGTTGGAAGGGAGTTCCACGTTGGCTAATTTAAGGAATGATCATGAGTTTATAAATAAGGAATATATCTCTATTGGTATGAGGCCTTTTGGGGACGCTCAAAGCAAAGCCATGAGAGCTTCTGCTCAAAGGGGACAAGATTATACCATTGTGGAGAGTCGTGATTCTTAACATGGGTATGTTATTTTAAACTTATTGTATCGTTCTAAAAACTTCAATTTCTTAAATGGAAAGTTCTGTATTTGTTTCGTAAAATCTTGATAGACCCCGAATTATAAATATGTATCAATAGAAAGATAGTGAGAGGAGCTGAAGAGGCTAAGAAATGAGCGAGCGAATATGTGATTAGTGGTGGAACTCATGGAAATATTTGTTGGTCAGCAGGGTTGCTTTAGTAGATTCTGTAGTAGATATATATATGCAAAGAGTGTAGAGGGAAGCGTCGTTTTGACTATCGATTATTGGTTCTAGAGAGGCGGGAAAGATAGCGAGAGGAGCTGAAGAGGCTAAGAAATGAGCGAGAGAATATGTGATTAGTGGTGGAACCCATGGAATTATTTGTTGGTCAGCAGGGTTGCGTTAGTAGATTCTCTAGTAGATATATATGCAAAGAGTGTAGAGGGAGGCGTCTTTTTGACTATCGATTTGTGGGTTCTAGAGACGCGGGAGCTCGCAAAATCTCCCTTAGCTTGTAAGTTCGTAACTCTCGGATTATCAATGCAGAATTAATTCCATTCTTCTGGTTCCATCAAATCTTTCCCACTTTTAATTTTGGTAATGCTATCGTGTCTCTTTTGTATGTCAATCTAAAGCTAAATTTGAATTTTCTCAAAACTATTCAAGGATTAGTATATGATAGAAAGCAAAAAAATATCTATAATATATACAGATAGCTACATAATGTGTGGTTTTGAAACGGTTACAACGTTTATTTTACATTTATTTATCCAATATCCTCTACCATTTCTATATTCATATCATTTGAGTACCTAAATTCTGGCTGCTTGACTCCTCTTCCCGTGACCGCCGTGTTTCTTGTCAATATTTTAGTGTGAATCTGTGACCCCACCCATATCTATATGTCTCTCATTTTCCTCCATAAATGCTGGTTGCTTGATTCCTGTGTTCTTGTCCTCTGTCATGTTGTTCTATACATTTTCATGTGAATCTTACTATGATGTAAGCTGTGACTGGAGCATAGTGTTTGTAATTACTGTGTCCAGATACTCATAAGCCAAGTTCCAATATCATCCATTGGATTACAATTACCAATTAATTCAATTCTGTAGTTTGATTTGTCTGATAATCATTACCAACTTGGATTAAACAGGCATGGGAATGCACCTCTGGGAAAGAATTAGCATGGAATATCTTGTCCTTATCCACGACATCGGGAATGCTATTCTTGGAAGTCAGTTTGTTGGCCTTTTTATATCAAGGAAATCATGTGGGCAGCGTAGAAGCCCTCGCACGAACTTTCATCGTGTCAGGAATTTTTGTTGGCCTGGACTTGATTCTGAAGGTATATCCGAGAAAATACTCCCTAAATGACTCCTTTTCAGGTGCCTCTAGGTCTGCCCCTGGAGAACATTCTGATAGAAAAGCAAAAGTTTGATGTTTTTAAAAAAGAGAAAACCAGCTGAAAATTCAACATGTTTTTAATTTAAGATACATATGCTTCGTACGTATACAGTGACTAGTTTTAATTAAATATTCATTTACATAATTTTTAGAGATGGATTAATTGTAGTTACATTTATGTTCGGGTGCATCCGATGGAAGTTAACATAGGGTCTAGATCTTTCATTTCGAGTTCTATATATACATGGGATTTCTTTGCTGTGTTTTAAGTGTTTGGATGTTCGATTGTGTTTTTCAAGTACACAAGTTTTTTGGAGGGCTGTATAACGTGTGGAACGATTCTTCGTACGTTACTGATTCGTTCTTGCCTTGCCTTCGTTTGTTCATTCCTTTTTTAGGCAATTTATTTGTTTGGTTTCGGAGTTCCATTATTCATTTTAAGTGACGACAGTAAGCATCGAACAAAGTGGAACTTGTNTTCTTCTAGAGTGGGCGTGTGAATTGCATTTTGTGAATTTGTGAGGCTTTCGTAAGTAATGGGTTGTTGAGGATTGTTGGAAGGGAGTTCCACGTTGGCTAATTTAAGGAATGATCATGAGTTTATAAATAAGGAATATATCTCTATTGGTATGAGGCCTTTTGGGGACGCTCAAAGCAAAGCCATGAGAGCTTCTGCTCAAAGGGGACAAGATTATACCATTGTGGAGAGTCGTGATTCTTAACATGGGTATGTTATTTTAAACTTATTGTATCGTTCTAAAAACTTCAATTTCTTAAATGGAAAGTTCTGTATTTGTTTCGTAAAATCTTGATAGACCCCGAATTATAAATATGTATCAATAGAAAGATAGTGAGAGGAGCTGAAGAGGCTAAGAAATGAGCGAGCGAATATGTGATTAGTGGTGGAACTCATGGAAATATTTGTTGGTCAGCAGGGTTGCTTTAGTAGATTCTGTAGTAGATATATATATGCAAAGAGTGTAGAGGGAAGCGTCGTTTTGACTATCGATTATTGGTTCTAGAGAGGCGGGAAAGATAGCGAGAGGAGCTGAAGAGGCTAAGAAATGAGCGAGAGAATATGTGATTAGTGGTGGAACCCATGGAATTATTTGTTGGTCAGCAGGGTTGCGTTAGTAGATTCTCTAGTAGATATATATGCAAAGAGTGTAGAGGGAGGCGTCTTTTTGACTATCGATTTGTGGGTTCTAGAGACGCGGGAGCTCGCAAAATCTCCCTTAGCTTGTAAGTTCGTAACTCTCGGATTATCAATGCAGAATTAATTCCATTCTTCTGGTTCCATCAAATCTTTCCCACTTTTAATTTTGGTAATGCTATCGTGTCTCTTTTGTATGTCAATCTAAAGCTAAATTTGAATTTTCTCAAAACTATTCAAGGATTAGTATATGATAGAAAGCAAAAAAATATCTATAATATATACAGATAGCTACATAATGTGTGGTTTTGAAACGGTTACAACGTTTATTTTACATTTATTTATCCAATATCCTCTACCATTTCTATATTCATATCATTTGAGTACCTAAATTCTGGCTGCTTGACTCCTCTTCCCGTGACCGCCGTGTTTCTTGTCAATATTTTAGTGTGAATCTGTGACCCCACCCATATCTATATGTCTCTCATTTTCCTCCATAAATGCTGGTTGCTTGATTCCTGTGTTCTTGTCCTCTGTCATGTTGTTCTATACATTTTCATGTGAATCTTACTATGATGTAAGCTGTGACTGGAGCATAGTGTTTGTAATTACTGTGTCCAGATACTCATAAGCCAAGTTCCAATATCATCCATTGGATTACAATTACCAATTAATTCAATTCTGTAGTTTGATTTGTCTGATAATCATTACCAACTTGGATTAAACAGGCATGGGAATGCACCTCTGGGAAAGAATTAGCATGGAATATCTTGTCCTTATCCACGACATCGGGAATGCTATTCTTGGAAGTCAGTTTGTTGGCCTTTTTATATCAAGGAAATCATGTGGGCAGCGTAGAAGCCCTCGCACGAACTTTCATCGTGTCAGGAATTTTTGTTGGCCTGGACTTGATTCTGAAGGTATATCCGAGAAAATACTCCCTAAATGACTCCTTTTCAGGTGCCTCTAGGTCTGCCCCTGGAGAACATTCTGATAGAAAAGCAAAAGTTTGATGTTTTTAAAAAAGAGAAAACCAGCTGAAAATTCAACATGTTTTTAATTTAAGATACATATGCTTCGTACGTATACAGTGACTAGTTTTAATTAAATATTCATTTACATAATTTTTAGAGATGGATTAATTGTAGTTACATTTATGTTCGGGTGCATCCGATGGAAGTTAACATAGGGTCTAGATCTTTCATTTCGAGTTCTATATATACATGGGATTTCTTTGCTGTGTTTTAAGTGTTTGGATGTTCGATTGTGTTTTTCAAGTACACAAGTTTTTTGGAGGGCTGTATAACGTGTGGAACGATTCTTCGTACGTTACTGATTCGTTCTTGCCTTGCCTTCGTTTGTTCATTCCTTTTTTAGGCAATTTATTTGTTTGGTTTCGGAGTTCCATTATTCATTTTAAGTGACGACAGTAAGCATCGAACAAAGTGGAACTTGTGGGTCGTCCACCGTCTGTTGATTACTGCAGCGTATGGTTTTATATTGTTCATGTACCATTCAAGCCATAGAGAGAAATTACCAGGTATAATATCTTTTATCTGTATGCATCAATGAACTGTATTATCTTGCAGTGAGTATTCACTCTGTTACCAATTCTTCTGCAGCAAGACCTGCTTTCTACAGATATGTCGTTATCATGTCGTCTTTGAACGCATTGGCACTCTTTGCTTGCGGGATCGCTGGAAATGGAGCTGGTTTTGGCTATTGGTAAGGGCAGCATGATTAAAACCTCCATTGTGCTTAGTTTGATTTTAATTTGGTCTTTACGATTTTGGTTTAATCTCCCAAAGTTGTTGGAAGGGTCGGAATTGGCTCCAAAATTTGAGAGAACTCGCATTTTTTCAGCAAGTGTTCAAGTTTTTACTCGAGTTAAACTATTACATTTGGGATAATACACACACCATACGTTGCATGGTAGCTCATTGTCANGCGAATATGTGATTAGTGGTGGAACTCATGGAAATATTTGTTGGTCAGCAGGGTTGCTTTAGTAGATTCTGTAGTAGATATATATATGCAAAGAGTGTAGAGGGAAGCGTCGTTTTGACTATCGATTATTGGTTCTAGAGAGGCGGGAAAGATAGCGAGAGGAGCTGAAGAGGCTAAGAAATGAGCGAGAGAATATGTGATTAGTGGTGGAACCCATGGAATTATTTGTTGGTCAGCAGGGTTGCGTTAGTAGATTCTCTAGTAGATATATATGCAAAGAGTGTAGAGGGAGGCGTCTTTTTGACTATCGATTTGTGGGTTCTAGAGACGCGGGAGCTCGCAAAATCTCCCTTAGCTTGTAAGTTCGTAACTCTCGGATTATCAATGCAGAATTAATTCCATTCTTCTGGTTCCATCAAATCTTTCCCACTTTTAATTTTGGTAATGCTATCGTGTCTCTTTTGTATGTCAATCTAAAGCTAAATTTGAATTTTCTCAAAACTATTCAAGGATTAGTATATGATAGAAAGCAAAAAAATATCTATAATATATACAGATAGCTACATAATGTGTGGTTTTGAAACGGTTACAACGTTTATTTTACATTTATTTATCCAATATCCTCTACCATTTCTATATTCATATCATTTGAGTACCTAAATTCTGGCTGCTTGACTCCTCTTCCCGTGACCGCCGTGTTTCTTGTCAATATTTTAGTGTGAATCTGTGACCCCACCCATATCTATATGTCTCTCATTTTCCTCCATAAATGCTGGTTGCTTGATTCCTGTGTTCTTGTCCTCTGTCATGTTGTTCTATACATTTTCATGTGAATCTTACTATGATGTAAGCTGTGACTGGAGCATAGTGTTTGTAATTACTGTGTCCAGATACTCATAAGCCAAGTTCCAATATCATCCATTGGATTACAATTACCAATTAATTCAATTCTGTAGTTTGATTTGTCTGATAATCATTACCAACTTGGATTAAACAGGCATGGGAATGCACCTCTGGGAAAGAATTAGCATGGAATATCTTGTCCTTATCCACGACATCGGGAATGCTATTCTTGGAAGTCAGTTTGTTGGCCTTTTTATATCAAGGAAATCATGTGGGCAGCGTAGAAGCCCTCGCACGAACTTTCATCGTGTCAGGAATTTTTGTTGGCCTGGACTTGATTCTGAAGGTATATCCGAGAAAATACTCCCTAAATGACTCCTTTTCAGGTGCCTCTAGGTCTGCCCCTGGAGAACATTCTGATAGAAAAGCAAAAGTTTGATGTTTTTAAAAAAGAGAAAACCAGCTGAAAATTCAACATGTTTTTAATTTAAGATACATATGCTTCGTACGTATACAGTGACTAGTTTTAATTAAATATTCATTTACATAATTTTTAGAGATGGATTAATTGTAGTTACATTTATGTTCGGGTGCATCCGATGGAAGTTAACATAGGGTCTAGATCTTTCATTTCGAGTTCTATATATACATGGGATTTCTTTGCTGTGTTTTAAGTGTTTGGATGTTCGATTGTGTTTTTCAAGTACACAAGTTTTTTGGAGGGCTGTATAACGTGTGGAACGATTCTTCGTACGTTACTGATTCGTTCTTGCCTTGCCTTCGTTTGTTCATTCCTTTTTTAGGCAATTTATTTGTTTGGTTTCGGAGTTCCATTATTCATTTTAAGTGACGACAGTAAGCATCGAACAAAGTGGAACTTGTGGGTCGTCCACCGTCTGTTGATTACTGCAGCGTATGGTTTTATATTGTTCATGTACCATTCAAGCCATAGAGAGAAATTACCAGGTATAATATCTTTTATCTGTATGCATCAATGAACTGTATTATCTTGCAGTGAGTATTCACTCTGTTACCAATTCTTCTGCAGCAAGACCTGCTTTCTACAGATATGTCGTTATCATGTCGTCTTTGAACGCATTGGCACTCTTTGCTTGCGGGATCGCTGGAAATGGAGCTGGTTTTGGCTATTGGTAAGGGCAGCATGATTAAAACCTCCATTGTGCTTAGTTTGATTTTAATTTGGTCTTTACGATTTTGGTTTAATCTCCCAAAGTTGTTGGAAGGGTCGGAATTGGCTCCAAAATTTGAGAGAACTCGCATTTTTTCAGCAAGTGTTCAAGTTTTTACTCGAGTTAAACTATTACATTTGGGATAATACACACACCATACGTTGCATGGTAGCTCATTGTCACTCATGGCTGCTTTCTCCCATTCAAAGAAAAGTAAACACTACTTGATTATTTAGTTTGAGCATAACTCAACTAGTTAAGACATGTATCCTTGATCAATAGGTCAGAAGTTTGAACTCGAATGTTAATACACACACCACACGTTGCATGGTAGCTCATTGTCTATCATGGCCGCTTTCTCCCGTTCGAAGAAATGTAGACACTACTTGATTATTTAATTTGAGCATAACTCAACTAGTTAAGACATGTATCCTCGATCCATAGGTCAGAAGTTTGAACTCGAATGTTAATTTAACCTCTTTGTAATATCTCCTAGATACGAGCTGATCAAATATCTACTAGATACGAGCTGGTCATTTTGATGGTATATCATGTTTGTTTTTGTCCCAGGTTGTATGGTGCCACTGTCGTCTGTTATCATGCCTTCTATCTTCCCTTTCTATATGAACATTTTCTTGCCGATTTCTTCCAGGTTGTTTCACAATATCATTACACCTTCGTAGTTATTTCCGCTATTTCTCGATCAAAAGGATGTTTGTAATCTCGAGATTTGTATCGCTTTTTCAGGAGGACGATTTGCATTTGGAGAACGTATACTATTCGGAGATGAAGGATGCTGGTTTCTTTGACACCGACTGGGAGTGAGGATGGCGATTCCATACGTAACGAAAGAGCGTCGTTGCTTATGTATGTAAATTTACTCGAACATATATATTAACGGTGTTGCAAGATGCAGGTATGAATTTGGAGTGGGATTTCTGTCTCTACTGATCAGATCAATCTTGTAGTCTTCACTGTTCTATGAAATCCTGCATCTTTCTTTACAAAAATGTGTGTTTGTGTTTATCTGAGGATTCTCATAGGGTAGATCTGTAAATAAATTGCTATTAGCAGCAAAAATAAACAGATAGGATTGGGATATCAATTTGGTTCATTCAAGCTTAGAGTTTAAATGGGGTCTGTCCTATACTCTTAAAATCTCTATTTGTGAGATCCCACGTTGAACGGAACATTTTTTTATAAGGATGTGGAAACCTTCCCGTAGTTTTAAAAACTGAGGGGAAACTTGATAGGGAAAGTCAAAAGACGACAATATCTGCTAGCGGTGAGATCCCATGTTGAACAGAATATTTTTTTTTATAAGGATGTGGAAACCTCCCCGTAGTTTTAAAAACTGAAGGGAAGCTTGATAGGGAAAGCCAAAAGACGACAATATCTGCTAGCTAGCGGTGAGATCCCATGTTGAACGGAATTTTTTTTTATAAGGATGTGAAAACCTCTCTGTAGTTTTAAAAACTGAGGGGAAGCTTGATAGGAAAAGCTCAAAGACGACAATATCTACTAGCGGTGAGCTTGTATTGTTACACTATTGCTTTATTTGATAAGCGTTTTTTCCTTTTGTTGTTCTAGATCCTATGTTGAATGGAACATTTTTTTACAAGGATGTGAAAACCTCCCCGTAGTTTTAAAAACTGAGGGGAAGCTTGCTAGAGAAAGATCAAAGACGATAGTATCGGCTAGCGGTAATAAAGCGTTTTTTTCTTTTGTTCTATTTTAAATGGAACATTCTCTCCACAATGTTGTACCAAAAGTCAAAAGGTGATTTGTTTTCGCTGATTTCTATGTCTAACCATTGAAAGTATCAATGTTTTAAGTATTATAAATATTTATAAATGAAAAGTCCCGGAAACTTATATTAAATTCATTTTTTTTAGGAACCAAACCCAAATGTGTTCTTGATGTTAGGTTGAGTCGGGCCAAGTTGAGACAATTTTTAGATCCAACTCGATTATTCAAATTATCAAAATTTTCAATCAAAACAAGTAAAAAGACGGTAGGAGCTAGAATGAACAGTGCAGTAGCAATAAACGCGAGAATATCTACTTCCATAATCTCATCGTTTCATTTTTTATTCGCAATAACTCGGGATTTAATCCCATAGAGATGATAAATGTTTCGCTTGTAAATTCAATGGGCTGCATTGCATCTCGATGATATCGAATCGTATTAAAATATCATGAATAACAATATCGGAGCTATCAAATCGATTCATCGTCGAGAATTGAATAGTATAACATAGGAAGATCTTTTCACCATAACGAATTCAAACAAAATGGGATTGGCGATACAATCAAGAATTTATGTATTTTTTTTTTTTTCTAATTTTTTTGCCTTCTTTCTTTTCTATAATCTATGTCATCTCTGTTAAATAATGAATCTAACCCAACTCAACCTGATCATAAATTATTTGGATTGAGTTGGTTTGGGTTGTTCGGGTTATTTATTCAAAAATTTTATTTTAATAAAAAGTAAAACGTTCGTTCCTAAAACATTTATTTATTTATTTATTAAATCAATCTAGTTTTAGACAAACCCATGAACCAACGGAATATTCATTTATTTGAATCCAACCTGATCCAAATAAGTTCATAATCAAACTTAAAACAGTACAGGTTGGGCCGGATTGATCGATTTTTTTCCTCAGATTATCGGATTGTTTGAATACCTCTAAAGCTTAAAAAGTCAAAGTTAGACGGTTTCAAAGTCAAAACAAAATAGGGTTTTAATGATTGTTTGTGGTAGAAGATTTTATACTTCATGTTTAAATAATAAAAAAAAAAAGTCAATTAGGTTTGGTTTATTGATATATGAAAGGTTGTCCATTCCCCAAGTCTTTGCTTTTCATCTTTATTGCTTTCGAGTCGGAAGGAAGAACACAATGGATATGCGACTTCTTGAAGTTTATCCCAACGAATTGAAGTTTACTTGTAAGTCTTTACACAAACCCAAATAGATCAAATTCTTTTCTTGTTTGTTTATCGTAAGCTATGCGTTTCTCGATTCATTGATTGTTTCTTTGCTCTTCAATTATTGGACGATGATCAAATTCAACTCTCGTTATGAGTACTTGTTGTTAACTTTCGACTTCTTCGATCTCACCGACCTTAAGAGATAGAGTAGATATCAATTATATCGCTAAATTAAACTGAACTCGAGGGAAGAAGAGGTGTAGTTTCTAAGAAAAAGATTAGATATTTTAGAAATAAAGCCCCTCACCTTTAAACCATCTAAGTGTTTCATTTTAAGTATTGTTATTGACTAGGCTACAAAAGAGTTGTGTTCAACAATTTGATATCAGAGCGAAGTTAGTATAGGTTGTCTGATCTCTTAAAATTTTTAGTATGCTCTGTGATTGTAGCTTTGCCTAATCTTCCACGTCAGAAACAAATTCTTAAGATTATTAGTGAGTGAGTTTCTTTGTGTTGTGAGTAGACCGTAAAACATGTTTGGTATTACTGAGGTACTGCCAACACGATAGGAGATCTTTAAGTCGTTGGAGGAATAAAAAAACTCAACAACAACAACTATAACACGTGGGCAACATGTGTGATGTCCTATCTACAACAACAAGACCTTTGGGAGATCGTTGGCTGAAGAGAAATTACGCTGCCAGAGGAGGATTCTAATGGCACCTTGTGCAAATAGAGAATCAAAGCAAATAAAACAATGTTTGTCTTGAAGACCACAATTGAAGAAGAGATGTTGGAGCACATTCGAGATGACAAGAGACCGAAAGAAGCATGAGACACGTTTGTGATACTTTTCTCAAAGAAAAACGATACGAGGTTACAACTTCTGAAGAACGAGTTGTTATCAATCCACAATGTGACATGAAGATTACTTAGTACTTTCATAGAGTCAAGTCCATCTGTCAGGAGATTACTAAATTGGATGTGAGGCCCATCATCGGAGAAGTTCAGGAGATTACTGAATTGGATGTGAGGCCCATCATCGGAGAAGTCGAATGAAGGGGATCATTCCACAGATTGCAACTAGAATATAAAAGCTTAGTTATTGGTGTACAAGGATGACCCGCTCAATTATCAAGCTAGACAAGAAACGATGACTAAGAAAATAGGAGATATCATGCTGAAGGGTGAATAAGAAGCGCTCTACACAAGTGAAAGTCGAAGCAACAATAAACTGTCCACCAAAGGCGGATACAAAAATGTTGAGAAAGGAAAAAGTAGTCAGAAAACTGCACGACTTTGGGAAGCTAAAAAGAAAGACAACAAGAATTCTAAAGGGAAGAAATTTTAAAGCATTTGTTATAATTGCGGAAGGGAGGGCCACAAGTCCAAAGATTGCTAGTTTAAGAAAAAGTCCTATGTGCCGTAGAAGAAGATGAGCTAGTGCTCATGGCGATAATGAGATAACATACATATTATGAGAATGATTGGGTTATTGATTCAGGATGCTAAAATCACCTGACTGGCGATTAGAGTGGTGCAGCGGAAGCATGCTGGTCTTCAGAAAAGAAAGTCTTACCAGACTTGAATAACATTGAAGAAATTTAGTCAAGTGTTGATGCGTCTGAAGATCCCAGTGACACTCATGTTGGTGAGCAAGGAGTAACTCAACCAAGCGAACCTAATGAAAAGAAAATGACAACTCAACAACTTAGATGGTTAGAAACAAGCCGAAAACCAAATCTAAAATATGCTAACACAACTATTATAGAAAACAGAGTTAAAAGAGTAAGAGGTGTATGAAGAACTCGGCTTGGTAGAAGACGATAGAGAAAGAGATTATAGCCTTGAAACAAAATTAAACTTGGGAACTAATGTCAAGACTAGGAGATGTCAAACCCATATCTTGCAAGTGGGCTTACAAGATAAAGCATCTCCCAGGTGGATCAATCGAGAGATATAAGGCTCAAATTGTAGCTCGACGGTTCTCTTAACAATATGAACTCAACTATGATGAAACGTTTAATCCAGTTGTTAAGGCAATCCTAATCCTCAGGCCAACGATCTAAGCTTTTGTTGAAGCAAGAACCCTTGAATAAAAGAAATTAACATATCTTTATACAAAATTCAGACCAACCATGAGATAATGCTAGAATTAGATTAGAGATCAAAGCTCTAGGAGCAAGATTGTAACCTTGTTCTAAATTGAGTCACTCCACTATTGAACTTAATCAAGGCTGGATTGAATGACTCAGATGCAATCTACCCAAAAATTGTATAAAACTAATGATTGAGATATGCTTAAATTTCCAAGGGTAAAAGTATCCATTTGAGATCTCAATTTCATTCCTCCAAAATCTACCTTTTACGTAATAATAAGTGGGTATTTATAGTCTCCCACAATATAAACGTTCAATTCTTTAGATGCCCACTAAAGAAATTAATGGCCATAATTTAATCTCACCCGTTTGAATTTACACAAACGACGAACTTTCCACCATTTTCCCATTTACAAGAATTATGAAATTAAAAATAATAAATAAATTTTTCTAATAACTTATCAATCAAGTGCAATTTATCGCAACTTCATCCGCTACTTCAACTATGCAAATATTCACTTCTAAAGCTCCAAATGATCCTTCTTCAATCGAATCAGCTTGTAACACATGAAATAACAGAGTCTATCTAATTTTGTAGATGAAGAATGAATGCATCGTTTAATGTCTAGTTGGAACATTTGGAACACCATGATCCTTATCACCAGTGGTGAAGATCACTACCATACAAGTCTCGCTACCACTTGTAGTAAGTAAAGATTGGAAATTATGGCAGATGGATGTGAAAAATGCTTTCTTACATGAAGAGTTGGACCGAGAGATCTACATGAACCAACCAAAGGGATTTGAGAGTGTAGTTGGAGTTATGAGTTTATAGATCCAAAGTCCGAAGAAGCCTCATTTGGATGCGGCTTGACGAATCCTAATATATGTTAAATGTACAATTGATTATGGTCTTTTGTACCGAAAAAGCAAAGACTGCAAGCTAGTTGGATACTGTGATGTTGACTATACAAGAGACCACGATACGCAAAGATCAACATTCTAAAATAATCTCATACAAAACAAGAAATCCAAAGTAATCTTAAGCAAAACAAATTGTAATAGTATCGTGAAGAGTGTTTTGTAATTTCATCTTGATCGGTTGAGTGTTTCTTACACAAAAGTTATGTTCAACCATCGTAAGAATCACTCGTTAAAGTTAACTATAACTTAATAAATATATGTTGTTCTATGAGATTTATATCTAATTTTTAGTTAGTTTTTAAACTTTAGAATTAATTGACATTTAAATTTAATTTCTATTTGATTATTTGAAATTTTAAAAGTGACATGTTTGATTGATTTTTAATTGGTTTCTAAGTTTGAAATAGTTTCTTAGAAGTTTTCAAGCAACATTAGCCATTAGTTGATATAATACAATGATGACGTTGGCTCTTAAAATACTCGGATTCTGATCAAAATTTTGTATCCAGATTCACCACTTAATGGTCTCGATATTCTATTGCATCCCTTGTGACATGGTCTTGTTACTTACTTTTTGTTTCTAAAAGTGAAAACTATCCTCACAGACCAACACAGATCCTTTTAGCATGCTTTGTCGGGTCAAGATAGATCTTTTTAGCATGCTTTGTCCTCACTCATATGCTTCTTAGGAGATTTCCTAGAAGGCCATCCAAAGCACGCTTCACTTTGAAATTCCTATGATTGAGCCACCAAAAAAGAAAGGTGCATCGTGTTGATATAGGTAGTAACTTTCAATTCTTTTAAGCCTTTCTTAACCATCTTATCTTTAGGTCACATGTCCACCAGCTTCTGTTTTGGTTCGTCATCGAACCACATCTTACTAGGAGAGGTACCGCTCTTATACCATTTGTAATGCTTCATGCTTAGGATTCAATTTAGAATTTGAAATATGAATTCAAAACCTAATGACCCCGATATTCTCTTGCATCCCTTGTGACATGATCATGTACTTGTCATTTCTAAGAGTGGAGACTATCTTTACAGACCAACACGAGTTCTTCAACATACGTTGTCTTCACTCTCATGCTTCTTAGGAAAAATTTTAGGAAGGAGACTGGGGTTTGATTGTTTTTAGTTAGTTAAAGGGCCACTCGGGTTTATTACTAGAATGTGTGGGGGTCGAGGTAATGGGAGGGTGAGAGATACCTAGATGAGAGACAAGAGTTTAGTCGTTATGATTTTGTTTCAGTTACTTAAACTATAATGTATTTATGTGTTTTATTAGTCTCAAGATCACAAAATTATTGAGGTTACGATTTGAATCTTAATGACACGTAAACTGTAATGTCTCAACGATATACTTGTATAGAAAAACTTTACGATGTTGATATGAACGATATACTCTAAGAACGTGTCAAGTGCTACCCATAGCATCAAGATGCTAATGATAGTGTTAAGATGCTACAAAAATAACATTATGCTCGTTCTTACTATCGTAACATTGAGTCATTTCATTCGAACGATACATTTCCTCCGAGTATTTTGGGTGCAACCATGTTACATGATACCATCTTAACGCTCTCCACTTAATCATTTTGGCTAGTTTTCTCAAGTATCGAACAAAGAATTGTGAGCCTCGAAGGTATAGTCAAAAGTGACTAAAGTGTCGAACAAAGGGTGTACTTTGTTCGAGGGCTCTAAGAAAAGAGTCGAGTCTTGATTAAGGGGAGGCTATTCGAGAGCTCCATAAACCTCAGGGGAGGCTTATAGTGTACTTTGTTCGAGGGGACGATTGTTGAGGATTATTGGGTATGAGTCTCACATTGGTTAATTTAGTGGAAAATCATGGGTATTTTTTTTTTTTAATCTAGCTTCGAATACTACAAATGATGTCCGAGTGTCGTCCTTTCAGATCTTAGATATAACATGCTTCACGTTAAGCATAACTTCTTAAAAACATTCTCAAATTAATTACGATATTTTTCTTTACGTATCATCGATCTCTACCTTGTTCTAAACTTATTAACAAATTATTCATAATCTTCTTATAGTTCAAGCAAAGAAACAAGAGTCATGCACAATTCAACTTAAAAATAACACATTTAACCATGTTGCTTTTAAGGTATGAGTTTATTTATTTATTTATTTTTTTTTATTTCCTAGAAAATAAATAATTAATACGAGTTTCATTTTCAGGTTAAGACCACAAACTTTAAGAAATATTGTGTACGACCAAACATGGGCATCATCAAGCCATTGTCCTCTTGTGAAGTCACATGTATGAACTCCTTCCATTTAATTAACTTTTTTTAAATATTATTTTCATCGTACATCGTTCGAGTTGGGTTGGGTACAAGGATTTTTTTTGACCCGACCCAAAAATTCAGGTTGGTGGGATTGGTAACCCAACCAAACCCAACCGAACCCAGCTCAACCCTCTATCTTGGGTTAGGTTGTCGGGTTGTTAAAAAATAAATTCATTAATAACGATAAACGTATCTAAACCATATTCTTAAATTTAAAACAAAATTGAGGAGGGTTAGTTTAGTTTATTCATATTATAAACAATGTATTTAAAAATAGTATAAAGTGTATGAATAGTTTTTTTTGGTTAATTTATTCTATTATAAATAATGTATTTAGAAATATACCGAACCCAACTAGTTCGGGTTCAGAAAAATGAACCCAACTCAACTCGAAATGCTAATCCAACCCAACCCATTCCTTATAATTCGGGTTGGGTTAGTCCAGGTTATCGGGTTGAATATACACCCCTACTTATGACACGTGTTGGATATTTAGTTTGATTTCTTTTAGGAGTGTTGATATGATCGGATAATCCGAGCAACTTAGACTATCCAATCCAAACCAAAAAGGTTAGGTTGGGTTAGAGCTTTTTCCCATTTGGGTTGGGTTGAATTTTTGAAAAATCGAAAAATTGAGTTCCATCTCTGGGTTGATATTTTTTGGACCAATCTAAAAATAGAGTTACAAGCTAACCGAACTCTACGGTACCTAGTTTAGAATATTTAACATTTGTAACAGTGACGTGTAAATATTTGATATTTGAACTTGTTTTTTAAATAATTTTAGAAAAAGAGAAAAAACACGACACCCGAACCTGAAAATAGAAAATTGGGTTGGGTTGTGAACTCTATTCAAGTTGTTCCCGTCATGAACCCGAGCAACCCAAAATTTCAGGTTGATTTAAAAGATTTTTTCAACTTAACTGAGCCCAACCCGTATGAATATTTGAAAGTATCGACATTAAAATAGAAAAAATTTCGACAAAATACACGACATAAAACAATATTTTAAGCTTTAATTTAGTATTATCATGAAGTTTCATGTATATATGAACTAGCACATCTTGATTATGTAGTTACTATGCAAGCACAAAGCGTGGCTCCACTTGATATGGTGTGCAAAGACAAGTTCTTAATCCAGAGCACCGTGGTTCCTATTGAGACAACCATTGATGATATTACATCCACTACAATGGTAAATGTTAGCTTCATTGTCTATATACACTTTGATTTAACTCTACATCATTCTCATCTATTTGAGCATGCACTAGTTTCTTACCTCATAAGTGAAAAGTGATGATAACTGTAACGACTCGAGTCCACCGTTCAAGGTTTAGGGAGAGGTTTCCACACCTTTATAAAAGATGCTTTGTTCCCGTCTCTAACTGATATGGGATCTCACAATCCAAGTCCAAGCTCAGTACTAGTATATATTATCTTCTTTTGGCCTTTTCTTCTAGGCTTCCCCTCAAGGTTTTTTAAAACGTGTCTGCTAGGGAGAGGTTTCCACACCCTTATAAAGAATGCTCTGTTCTCCTTTCCAACCGATGTGGGATCTCACAATCCACCTCCATTTGGGGTCCAGTGTCCTTGCTGACACTCGTGTCCATCTTCAATCGATGTGGGATCTCACAATCCACCCCCCTTCAGGGTCTAACGTCTTCATTGGTACATCACCCGGTGTCTGGCTCTGATACCTTTAGTAACCGTCCAAGCTCAGTGCTAGCATATATTGTCTTCTTTTGGCCTTTTCTTGTAGGCTTCCCCTCAAGGTTTGTTAGTGAAAGACTGAGTTATTGAATGGTTGATGAGATGATTAAATTATGAAGAGCAAGAACTGCTCTGTATATACAGATAAAATACAAAAGATATTCAGAAAATCTACCTAAAAATCTGGTAACAAACTAGTAAATAAATCAAAATAAAATCTAATCAAATCATGGTTGATGAGATGATTAAATTATGAAGAGCAAGAACTGCTCTGTATATACAGATAAAATACAAAAGATATTCAGAAAATCTACCTAAAAATCTGGTAACAAACTAGTAAATAAATCAAAATAAAATCTAATCAAATCATGGTTGATGAGATGATTAAATTATGAAGAGCAAGAACTGCTCTGTATATACAGATAAAATACAAAAGATATTCAGAAAATCTACCTAAAAATCTGGTAACAAACTAGTAAATAAATCAAAATAAAATCTAATCAAATCATAACTAAATCTAACTCAGATTAAATCTAACTCCTAAAGAGATTTAACTAGATACTAACGGATAACAATCTAAACAAATACATGTGTTTTAAAATGATTTTTAACATTTTAAAACACGTCTATTATGGAAAGGTTTCCACACCCTTATAAAAAAAAACACGTCTACTATGTAAAGGTTTCCACACCCTTATAAAAAAAACACGTCTACTATGGAAATGTAAAGGTTTCCACACCCTTATAAAAAAAACACGTCTACTATGGAAAGGTTTCCACACCCTTATAACAAATGTTCTCCTCTCCAACCGATGTGGGATCTCGCAATCCACATCCCTTCGGAGTCTATTGTCCTCACTGGCACTCATTTCCATATTCAATCGATGTGGGATCTCACAATCCACCCCCCTTCAGGGTCTAACGTCTTCATTGGTACATCACTCGGTGTCTGGCTTTGATACCATTAGTAACAGTCCAAACTCATTGCTAGCATATATTGTCTTCTTTCGGCTTGTCCTTCTAGGCTTCCCCTCAAATTATTTTAAAACACGTCTGCTAGGGAGAGATTTCTACACTCTTATAAATAATGCTTCGTTCCCCTCTCCAACCGATGCAGGATCTCACAATAAATATAATGAACCGTGCCCAAGATCCAGAACCTAGATTCGACAATTTCCATACATCTCTTGCGACATAGTCACAATACTTACTCTTTACTTCTAAGAGCAAAGACTATCCCCATAGACCAACCTGAGTCATTTCAACATATTTTATCTTCACTCACATGCATCTAAGAGATCACCAAACATAGAATATCAGAGTGTGGACAAAACATGCTTAAAATACCCGTATTAGTCTATGAGGATAATCTTCATTCTCAAGATCAAGGAGTAAGTAACGTGACCATATTGCATGAGATGTAAAGAAATATCGTGCTAAATCTGAATTCCAAATCTGAACATAGGCATTACAAGAACTCATTTATATTGTGTTCAATGCTATTTTAGCATTAAACATGATTCACATATGCTCGAAAAACGATTCTCAAACTTGAAATAGCTCCTACCAACTAATTTCATTCCGTTTGATAATAACATAGTTTGAGCTTTCGGTTTTTCGGTGTTGATTTTCTTTTCTTTTGTCACCTTTAGTTTGGAAAAAGTGGTAGCAAGAACATAGAAGAGACGAAGTTGAATACAATCATTGTTATCCCAAATGTTGAACCATTGAGGAAAGAGGTTGCTATTGAAGTGTTAGATCAAAGTAATGATGAGCAAATGGAAGAGTTGAAGTTGAAGATCACTAAACTTGAAGTAAAGCTTCATGAGGTTAGTCTTTCATAAGATTTTGAGCAAAATAACAAAAGAATAGTAATATGAATCCTTCAAATCTGTTAATTTACAGGCCATGGTTGCTATTTCAAAGCTAGAACAAGAGAGGCCAAGCAATCTTAAAGCCAAATCCTTCAAGAACAATTGTTCAATTCTTTGAAACAATCATTTAATGCCATTTTATGATTGTGTTAAGCTTTTGAATTGTATATATTCCATGCAATAGTTACTAAATGATGAACGTTTTACTTTGTGCATACATCGATGTGATAAACAAATGACATATTCGATGTTGAAATGGATCGATGAAAAATATGTCATGGTGTATTAACTGCTTTACTTTATCGTTTGAAACTAATATCGATATTACATGGATGTGAAAGTATGTTAAGATTTTTTACCTTTAGAATGTTTTGACTCACTCTCCGTGGACAAATCTTGCTGAGAAACTCTTAAGATTTCGGGGCATTTGATTTCCACCACTGCTCGCGTGGGTGCTTCCCTCTAAGGTGGAATGCTTCGCTCGATTATTATTATTTACATTATTACATTGAAAACATATCAAACAATTCAAACTTATGAGAGAGCATTGATACCTTGCCATTTACAGTATGCTCAAGATGGGAATGGCACTAATCTTCAATGCTCAAATTTCATATACAGAACTTCAAGTTATATATCAATCCTTCATATGAAACTCATATAATAACACTAATTATCTGTATTACCTCAAGAAGCGTCCTAGAAAAGTGCATACAAGCGCCACCATGTAGAGATACAGAACAGGAAAGCCTACTTGAACTCTCTTCAGCTCTGTCTTCCTCAACTCTGACTGCAAATTCAGAAATACAAAACAAATCATAGTTCAACAAATTTGCAGCTATAAAACTAGAACAGATGATCATATTGCTAATCAGATGTCTAAATTAGCAAGAATCCAGCTAAGAATGGCTCCAAATTCTCGGCATCACACACTGTAAGATCCCACATTGGTTGGAGAGGAGAACGAAGCATATGTGGAAACCTCTCCTTAACAGACACATTTAAAACCTTGAGGGGAAACCAAGAAGGAAAAGCCAAAAAAGGACGATATCTACAAGCGGTGGTGGGCTTAGACTGTTACAGTTTCGAAGTTCAATCTTCAATTCTGTCCTCGAATTTTTAAATGTTTCAGTTATGTATCTCAACTGATCTTTGAAACTATTTTTCTATGTTCTATTAACACCACTGACTAAATGAAGATATTGGCAAAACTATGGAACAAAAATATGGGCTGATTCGAAACAACGTGTTAGACAGATAACAAAAGTACACATCTAGAAAAATAAGCCTAATGTACTCTCTAGTTGAAGCAATGTAACATCAAATCCCTTTAAGAGACCATGACACCTTATTTTCTTCTACTATCCACTCCCTTGATCCTTTGTCTACCATATTCTGATATAGCAACCGACTACTTTTTAAAGTTTAGGGACCAACTAGATATTACTATCAACATTCACTCACTAAACTGATACCACGGGAGGAAAGTTCATGTAGATATCTAAGGATGTTGACAGAAAAAACTATATTTGGACATCAACAGAAATTATAAACTGTTTTCAGATGTACTTTCATATTATAACAATAAATGATATCGGTCATGTGATGGTTATAAGAATTATACGATCAAGGGAAAATAGAAGTGTACAGAAAATTACGAAATTCTCCTGCAAGAATTTGTTTTCTTGGATGCTTATTTGCTTCTCCTCCTTCAGCTTTGAAATGGAATTTTGAGCCTGTAAAGAAAGTTTATCAATTCACAGTACTGATTAGCAGAACGTTTTCAGTTAACAGTAAAATAAGGTTTTGGGACAGTTTTTCCACTTCATCATGATGCTCAGAGTTCGTAATATTGGAGTATTATGTTATGCAAGACTGACCTCACAGAGCTTTAACTCAAGTTCACTGAGCTTTAACTTCAACTCCTCGAGATCCTTTATCATTTCCAGGTTCTCCAAATCGCCATCTACGACATCGTTAGCTAAACTTGCTGGTTCAGGCTCTTCTTCACCGACATCTCTAGGATCCGTACCATTTCCGGGAACCTGGTACAATGCATAGAACAACCAAATTTTTGTGATTCGATAAGCAGAGAAAAGTGGTCGTAGCTAGATTGGAAGAGATATGCAACTGAACATAGATTCAACAAAACATTTAGCTATTTTCATGTGCCAAGTTTGAAAGCGTTGCACAGTTTTCATGTTCTAAGCTTCCAATGCATTCTCAAAACACTCTTCCGTGGATGCTTATCTAAGCATCCTAATCAACATGGGAAAAAAGTAAATGTATCATGAAGAAAGCATACAAAAAAGGCGTGTATTGTGAAATTGTAACCATGTGTTTTGGAGGCAGGCTATCAACTCCATTAGACATAACATGGCTTTCGTGTGAAGGTTCCTGGTCTACAATCTCCTCTACTGCTGTAGATAGATTATTTGGTCCGGTAACTCCAAGAGCTTCCTCCTCCTTTAATGCTTGGGAAATGGATGGGCTAACAAGGGTTACACCCAACTTCTGTTCTTCTATGTACTTTCCTCCATCTTTGGCAAACTGAAATTAAAAAAAAAAAAAAACAAACAAACAAACAAAACAAATAATAATTAAATGCCAAAACAAGTAGCCAATTATACATAATAAATACTAGTAGAAGCATTTACCAAGCTAGAGGTTATGTCCTCATCAGTTGTATCAGCAGGAACTACTGTGCTCTGGATTAAGAACCTGTCTTTGCATAACATATCAGGTAGGGCCAGCTTTTGTGCTTGCATCCTAACTACATTAAGAATCATTATATAAAATTTGGAAAGCAGGAAAAGTTATAGGCAAGTACAGGACTTAAAAAGAAAGGGAGAAAGGGATAAGAAAAGAATGAGAGCAGTAAGACCAGACTATGGATAGCCCATGACTATTGTAAGCACTTGAGCCAATCATTGATATCAAAATAGTTGGATTACGATAAAAATAGAATATAGAAGAGAAGGATATAAAATATCAGTTAGAAAATTATCAACACATAAAGTATTTCATCATAAACAATTAATTCCTTTTCATAATGATCAATATAACTATTGGACTAAAAATCTTACGCAGGACAAACTAAACAGGCCATGGTACCCTGAAGTTGGAAAACAAAGGGAAAACAAGAAAAGAAAAAAAGAAATAGGTTTAGATTTTCTGCTTCTGAAAGCAAAGTACACCAAATAGACAACAACATGAAATGGAAGCACACAAAAAATTATGATAAAGCTAATAAAGCATAGAAGTTAGAAGCAGAGGAAGAATGTAGCCTCAAATGGCCTCATTAAAGCCTTTAAAAATAAAGACCACTCAAGACTAGAAATAAATATGCCACCCTACATCCCCTCTTTTCCTCCTGGAACAAAATGAGAGAAAATATAAAGCCTTGAATCAAAAGTAAATACCCGTGAATTCACGAGTTGAGTTTGGCTCGATGATTCCGACCTTTGGTCGGACAAAATACTTATCAGGGGACGTGGTCTTAACCTGAAAAAGAAACTCTGTTCATTATCTTGCATCCAACATAACAAGTTATCTCAATATAATGCATCATAAATCAGTATATTATTTGTAACCCATATGAGACAGCGACAGAGAAAAAGATTGGTAACCCATACCTTAAAAGCAACATGGTCAAGCATATTATTTGTTAGTTGAATTGAGCACAAGCTATGCTTATTTGGTTCACCTGGAGGCAATAGAAAGAAAATATGAACGAACGAAATTAACTCGGATTTGGAAAAGGTAGTGGATGATAAAATGAAGTGAAAATAACATAGCATTGTTCATAGAAAAATAAATATCTAAAGTAAGCAATGTCCTAGTAGCAAATCAGAAAATATATTCAGAACAGCAGACATGAAACTTCATTTGAGGTAGCTTAGTGAATTAAATCCAGAGCAGCCATCATACAAAATGTCATGCATCAAAACTTCAGCTTGGGATAACTTTTAAGAAACACTCTTTTAATAAGCAACTTTCAAGAAAAGCACAACGATGAGTTTAACATCGTTTTTAGACGAGTAAAAAGTACTTCAAACTAATTAAAAATGCTTTTTAAAACTTCAGGTGACTGATTAAATTACAATTTTAAAATACTAAAAAGTGTGTGACAACACTTCAAAAGTAAGCATTTATTTAGCGCTATTTATCAAAAGTGCTTATAAAAATGTGTTCCACCTTAAAGCACTAGGACCAAAACTCATTTCAAACTTAACTCTAAGCGCTTCTCTTCAGAGTAATTTTAAAGCGTTTTCAAATTTATAAGAAAACGCTGCCCTATCTTGTGAGATCCCACATCGGTTGAAGAAGGGAACAAAACATTTCTTATAAGGATATAGAAACCTCTCCTTAGTAGACGCGTTTTAAAACTTTGAGGGGAAGCCCAGAAGAGAAAGCCCAAAAAGGACAATATCTACTAGCGGTGGGTTTGGGCTATAACATATCTATACAACCAAATACCAATAATAATTCCAGAAATCCCAAACTCACTCTTCAGCTGTGATCAAAACTTTAAAGTACTGAAGAACATCCAAACAAGAAAATCACTTTGCTTTCGTCATAAAAGATCAAACAGTTCATAGGAAGGAAAGAGAGCAACAGCAACTAATTGTCTGTGATGTTTCCGGAGAAAATCGGTGAACAACAAAACAAAAGTTTAAAGAGAAAAGTTGATTGATTCTGTAGACTTACAAATGAACTTCAATTCCTGAGGATGAATTTCCAAAAGCCTCATATCCATACTTCACTCAGATTGAAAAGCAATTCACTCGGCTACTAAATGAAACAACTGTCCTGCACAATAAGATTAAAACAGAGACTTCTGGGGGGATTATGCAAACAAAAGAAAAGGAACAAATCCAACTCAATCATAGAACCTCAGCAAAATGACAGAAGTCTTGCATCCATATAAGAACAAATAAGCGAATTAAATTATTCGAACTCATCGATTATAAAAAAAGACCCTATGATTTCAACAATAAACAATTACTAAAAGCTCCAAAATCGTTTTCAGACCAAACAATTATAATATTCGAAATATACTCTATAAAGTTGAATGCATAATAACTCACAAATCACAATCAACAAGAAATTTCCGACGATGATTAATTCAGTATGCTAATAGATATCATCAGAGCTCCACCGATCAGCTGAAAAGTTAAACAAGAGAAGAAAAAGGCGTATTAGTAGAGACTAACTGGATCACCATTTTGGAACGCCATACGAACAAAACACAGTCCACTGTAGAGCACAAAGCTACGGAATATTCTGATTAAAAAAGTAAAAGGAAAAGCAAGGAACGGAGTTTGATCATAGAAATCCAAAGGCGTAAAAGATTGGAACAAGGAATCAGAAACGAATACAGGAAAGTGGAGAACAAAATTCGAGAAAACGAAACCTGTTGCGTTGTGGAACGGAGAAGAGAAAGTGAAATGGCGGAATAATTGTCGTAGAAATAGCGCCAAAAGTTTCTTATTCAATTGACTGTTCATGTGAAGATGTGAGATTTAGAGTATCCACGTTCTTATTGGAATTTAAGCTAAATTATGAAAAAAACTAAGAGAAATTTACCATTTTACCCTCAAGATTGTCGCGAATTGTTCCCTCGTTGCTCGTGTATTCAAGGTTAGTTTCGTCTCATGATAGTGGACTACGTCGTCGATTCAATTGATTCAAATCATCGATAGTTCTCTCTTTCTCGAATTATCTCTTGTTTTTAAGTTCTGAATCAAATTTTCGTTGATTTCCTCGAGAATCCATCTCGTCACCGTGCATGCTATGTTTTAAGAGTTATTCGTCTAGTCTGTCATAGGAGAAGTACTTAACAACGTAGATTAGTTACAGGAGGACTATTACTGTCATTGTGTGTTCGTAAAAGGTGAATAGGATAGCATCGCTTGGTTTACGAGTGAGGAAGAAATGATTCACGAATCGGGTCGAGTCTAAGTCCAACCCTCAAATCAAATGATTTTAGTAGCTTAGACACAAAGCCCAAGTCCAAAGACAAACTCCATTTAACCCACATTTAGTAGACCGACCGAGACGAACTCAGCCCACGCAACTAGGCCCAAACTCGCAACCCACAAACGCTCGACTTAGCTCAAGTCCGTGTGCACGAAGTAAAGGGACTTTNTTTATATATATATATACACTACCTTTAAACGGATCATTTTTATTGTTTATTTAATTTGAGGATCTATCCTTAATATTTTTGTTATTTTAACCAATTCTCAAGAAATGTCGGTATTTCGTTGTCTTTAGTTTTNGATTTTAGTAGCTTAGACACAAAGCCCAAGTCCAAAGACAAACTCCATTTAACCCACATTTAGTAGACCGACCGAGACGAACTCAGCCCACGCAACTAGGCCCAAACTCGCAACCCACAAACGCTCGACTTAGCTCAAGTCCGTGTGCACGAAGTAAAGGGACTTTTGATGAAAATGTCCTGTACAGGGACAAAGAGAAGATAAACTCTGAGACTATGAAGCAAGTGGGAGTTGAGTTNTTGTTGTTTTTTTTTTTTGTTTTTTTTTGTTTGTGTGTGAATTTTTAATATATTTTATCTACGATGTTATCCGAATAATTATAAATTATAGGGTTGGGTTGGGTTACGAATCCAACCAACCCGAACTTTTAGGTTGGGTCAAAAAAATCTCTCAACCTAACTTGGACCATGTACACCCCTATATTAGAGTACCATATAGGTATTCACCTTCATTACACTATTTTGTTGCTAACTGATGAGGGGGAACTAGAATCCCTTGACGATGTCCTACATTTGGAGGATACAACCAAGTGGGGGCAAGTCATGGATGATGGGATGTCTAGGCTTCAGAAATGCGTTGCTCTTTCATCTACTGAGGCTGAGTATGTAGCAATACCTGAAGCTAGAAAGGAGATTTTATGAATGACAGGCTATCTAGAAGAATTAGGCAAGAAGAAGCACGAGAAGATTCTTCATGTAGATAGTCAAAGTGTCATGCTGTTGGTGAGGAACCCAGTCTATCATTCAACGACAAAATACAGAAGGCGACACCATTTCACTTGTGGGTTAGTCGAAGATGGTGATGTGTTTGGAGAAGATAGAGGGTGCAAAGAATCTAGCAAACATGTTGACAAAATGTGTTGATGTTGGAACATTGAGGTTGTGCAAAGCTTCAATTGGTATGGTGCGAGATTAAAAAATGAAATTCTTGGTTGACTCGATCAGTCTCCAAGTGGGAGATAGTTGGGATATGAAGTCTGATGCTTAGAGAGGTCACTTTTAAAATTATGCATTTACGAACTAAACTTGTTAACATATACTTCTTGTGTCGGACCGAAGAATGTGCCGACTCGGAGGAGAGTTTCTAACAATTTACATCAAATAGTAATAGTGGTCTAGTGGTAGAATAGTACTTTGCCATGGTATAGAGTAGGCACGGTCTCAACCCCAAAGGATTAGTTTTAAAAAAAAATATATATGTAATAAACTGGACCGAGTATAAAAGCGGAAAAAAAAAGGATGTCAAGTTTAGACTTCCCAAGGGATTATATTGGGCCTAAGAGACCCAGCCCACTATCCTTCCACCGACAAGAGCGAAAGGTTACATTGCTCTGTGAAACCAGCCTCACGCGATTTCCTTCACAACTCTAAGGGCCATAGACACTAGGGCTTCACCTAAAGTCCATGCCCCGACAAGCCAAAGAACTACTCTACAACCCTAACCAATGAGCCGAGCCAACTTCTAACCACTTTGTTGCCCCCATATGGGTTACAAGCTCACATTACCAAGCTCAGCAATTTCCTTATGACAATGACTACTTTATAAAGACTACGTGCAAATTTAAATCTATCAATGTGGGATTGTTGTAGCTGAGAAATCTATCCATCTCACATCTTCAAACATTTTTAACGTCTCATATTTTAATATTTTATATGTAATTACATGATATCTTCAGAGGTATTTTGGTAATTTGCTACTTTTAAATATTTTATTCTAAAAAAAAACTTTTTTTTTCTCGAATCTTGAATCTTCTCCACAAGAATTAGAAAACACTTACTTGGACTCCGTGTCGTTGCTTGAGCATCTTCGTCATACTTGGAGTCTTACACATATGGCTTGGGTCACTCCAACTAGTAACGAGGTTGTATGGGTTTACTTTGGTGAGATATATATCTTCGTGTCTCGCCATGTAAAGTTATGACGAGGTTGTATGGGTTTACTTTGGTGAGATATAACGAGGTTGTATGGGTCACTCCAACTAGTATCGAGGTTCCATTACACTATGTTATGAATGAAATGAAACGTTATATATGTCATTTCATGTCTTGTCATGTAAAGTTACGTGATGGATTATGTAATGATTGTCATGTTTACATAATGCATATATGTAATATGTCTTGGATGAAAGCATAAAGGGAATGATGTTAATGCTATGCTATGAATGTAAATCATGGGAACCTCATGCATGTATCTATGTCATGCGCATCGGGATACTTATTCATTATGTGATGTTAGTACGGATGCGTACCTTCGATATTATGTTCTCCATGATATCATGCAGGCCTTTCCTTTTCTGTGGCATTCGATGACGTGTAATGTATTGTGCCGGACCAAGTCAGACCTAGGGGTACGTATACAGGTCTGCCTAGTGGATCCAAAGTACCACACATTCAACCCTGCCTGAAACTAGAAAGAGTCCAAGGCCATGTAACGGTTTTAAATGATAGGTCCCAATCATATTATATGTGTGATTGCATTACTAACCCAAACAATGGAGTGACTCACTAAGTATTTCTGTACTCAAGCCACGTGCTACCAGTAGCACTATGACATCGACATCCAGTACCACCCTTGGAAGGCCAATGTGGTCGCCGATGCCATAAGTAGGAAGACAGCTCATTCGTCAGCATTAATCATGAGAGAGCCTCGAGTATAGAGAAATTTTCTCACAAGCTGGGATAACAGTGATAGTGGAAGGAATTAGAGCACAACTAGCCCAACTGACAGTCCAATTCACGCTCCGACAAAGGACCATGTTTGCATAAGTAGGAGACCTTGGGTTAGGAAAAACACTTAATGAGTTAACGGTAGGACCAATTGATAGCTTCTCCACGTCGTCTAATGGCAAATTACTGTGCCAATGATGTTTGTGCATACCGACAGTGGAAGAATAGAAAATGAGATACTAGGTGAGACACATAATCCCTGTTTGCCATGCACCCCGGTGGTACCAAGATGTATCAAGATTTAAACCAACATTTTCGTGGTGTGGTATGAAGACAGACATAGCACAAATTGTGAGTAAATGCCTAGTATGCCAGTGAGTCAAAGCACCTAAACAGAAAATGGCGGGATTGTTACAACCCCTCTGTGCTAGAATGGAAATGAGAGAATATAGTCATGGATTTTGTAGTATGGTTGCCATGAACGTTGAAGGGTTACACAATCATATGGGTAAATTGTGGACAGATTGACAAAGTCAACACATTTTCTTCCCGGTTAAGCCACCTACATAGTGGACAATTGAGCACAGTTATACATGAAGGAAATTGTTAGATTGCATGGAGTTCCTGTGTCAATTGTATCAGATCAAGACCTACACTTTATGTCGGCGTTTTGATGTAGACTTCAAAAAGCGTTAGGTACTCGCCTAGATTTCAGTACAACTTTTCACTCATAGACAGATGGTAAAAAAGAACGTTTAAACTTAGATCCTATAAGATATGTTACGTGCCCTTTGTATTAGACTTCGCAGGTAGCTGGGACACGAATTTACATTTAATGAAATTTACCTACAATAACAGTTTCCAAGAAACTATTGGCATGACATCGTAAGAGGCTTTGTATGGAAAATGATGTAAGACTCCATTGTGTTGGGACGAAGTAGGGGAACGTGAATTGGTAGGTCATGAATCAGTTCATGTTACCAATGAGGCAGTGCAAAAGATCAGAGTAGGAATGCACACTGCTCAGAGTAGACAAAAAAGTTATGCGGATGTATGACAAAGGAGCCTACAATTTGAGATGGGGGACATGGTATTCTTGAAGGTGGCCCCAATGAAAGGTGTTTTAAGGTTTGGACGTAAAAGCAAGTTGAGTCCACGCTTTATTAGACTCTTTGAGATCTTAGTTCGGACTAGACCTGTTGCATACAGGTTAGCCCTGCCACAGTCCCTCTCAGCAGTGCATAACGTGTTTCATGTGTCCATACTTCGTAAGTATCTTGCAAACCCCACGCATGTAATAGACTCTGGAGGTGGCAGAAACTTGAGTTACGAAGAAAGACCAGTGAGGATCTTGGAACGTGAGGTACAAACTCTACGCGCAAGGGACATTGCTTTTGTCAAAGCGTTGCGGAGAAACGAGCAAATAATTTCATGCGATTTAAGGAAAAAAAAATATTACTTTTAAATTTTAATTTAAAACTTCAACTATAATACCTTTGTAAGGAATGTTTCGTTTTTCTCTCCAATCGATACGAGATCTCACAATCCTCTCCCCTTGGGGTCCAACGTCTTCGCTGGCACACCGCTCGATGTCTAGCTTTGATACCATTTGTAACCGTCCAAACTTAGTGTTAGCAGATATTGTTCTATTTAAGCTTCCACTCAAGGTTTTAAAACGTGACTGTTACGAAGATGTTTCTGCACCTTACAAGGAATGCTTCGTTCCCCTCTCCAACCGACGTGGGATCTCATAGTCCATTCTCCCTTTCTGCACCTTACAAGGAATGCTTCGTTTCCCTTTCCAATCGACGTGGGATCTCATAGTCCATCCTCCCTTGGGGGGCCAACATTCTCGCTAACACACCACCCGAATTATACCTATGGCAGATATTGTCCTCTTTGGGCTTTCCCTTCCCTTTCGGGCTTCCCCCTCAAGACTTTAAAATGCGTCTACTAGGGGAAGGTTTCTAAAGGGTGTTTTGTTCTCCTCCCGAACCAATGTGGGATATTATAATCCACCCCCTTTGGGGCCAGCGTCTTGACACTCTATGCTATCTCCAATCGATGTGGGACCTCTGCCAAATCCACCCCCTTTAGGGGGGTGTTTTGTTCTCCTCCCCAACCAACGTGGGACATCACAATCCATCCCTCTTCAGGGCCCAACGTCCTTGCTAGCACTCTTTCCTTTCTCCAATCGATGTGGGACCCCCGCCAAATCCACTCCCTTTGGGGCCAGCGTCTTTATTGGCACACAGTCTCGTGTCTACCACCTTTGGAGAAGAGCCTCCTCGCTGACACATGTCCGGTATCTGGCTCTAATACCATTTGTAACGGCCCAGATCCACCCACTAGTAGATATTTTGTAACGGCCCAGATCCACCCACTAGCAGATATTTTGTAACGGCCCAGATCCACCCACTAGCAGATATTTTGTAACGGCCCAGATCCACCGCTACCCAATATTGTTCTCTTTGGGCTTCCCCTTTTGGGCTTTTCGGAAGGTTTCCACACCCTTATAAAAGAGGTGTTTTGTTCTCCTCCCCAACTAACTTGTGACATCACAATTTTAATGCTTTGATTCAATATTAAAATTTTATATTTTCCATATTTTTTAATAAAAAAAAAAGAAAAAAAAAGACGTTTTTGCCATATTTTTAATTCCTTTCATTCATATTGTAGACTTAAAATTTAAGTTTTCACCTAAAAAAAAAAAAAAAAAAAAAAAAAAAAAAANATACGACATGTCGTCATTTAGTAGATGAATCTAGATTCAGGGCGGAATCAAGGCACTGAGTCGATCCTCTCATCCTCCACCTCGCTCTGCCTTTCCTTTCCAATTCCGTCGAAGTGAACTTCAGTTTCAACAATTCCACTTGATTGCAGAGAAGAAACACATGGGGAGAGAGGTCTCAGAGAGTTGCGTTGACAGTCTATTGACGGAAATGGTTTCCACTTATTGTAATCGGTTCTACGCCAATAAGCCGGAGCTTGCCGCCCGTCGCATCGAGGCAATCGGCTATCAGGTCGGCCATCAGCTCTCCGAACGGTATTCCTCCACCGCACTTTTTACCCTTCTTTTTGTATCTGTAAATTGTCTCGGGATCGGGATTCTTTGTTGCTTAGATTTTGATTTCTAGAGTTGGCTAATGGATCTGTTGTTGCATTTTGACGTGGTTATTGTCGTTAGGTTTTCTGAATGTGTATGTTTGGGAGATTTATAATTGAGCATGTGAGGAACAATGGTTAGGCTTAGAATTGCAGGTTAGAAGTGTTCCTCTAGCTCTGATGGTCTCACCATGACATCTTTTTTAGGATAACTCGGTTTGTATCAAAGACGTGCTCTAGAAAGTGTTTTGTGAGTTCTAGAGACCCATTAGCTTAAAAGGATCCAAGATTTTAGACCCATTAGCTTAATCACTAGTGTATGTAAAATTCTGGCCAAGATCTTGGCGAATAGACTTAGGAAAGTCCTCCCTAGGACTGTCTCTGATTGGCCAGGGGCCTTCATTACTAGAAGGAAAATGTTGGATTAGGCTCTTCTAGCTGATGATGCCATTGATGATTATCGTACTCGTAAGCGCGAGGGGGTTATATTCAAGATTGATTTTGCTTACGATCACGTGGATCAGAATTTCCTAGATAGAGCCTTGGGTAAAAATGGTTTTGGGTACATATGGAGGCTTTGGATCTAGAGTTGCGTTAGGATGGTTAGGTATTCCATTTTTGTTAGTAGAAAATCTCGGGGAAGGATTCATGCCACTCAGGGTTCTAGATAAGGTGATCTTCTCTCTCCCATTCTTTTCCCCTAGGTGGTGGATATTTCGAGTAGGATTGTTTCGAGAGGAGTGGAGAAGGGGGTTGTTGAGGGTTTTCATGTGGGGAAGGATGTCTCATCTCCCGTGTGATGATGCATAGTCTTTTTGCTCGAGGAAAGAGGAGTCATTTATCAATCTTAACCAGATCTTGTGGTTCTTTCAATCTATCTCAAGTTTAAAGATTAAAAAAGGCAAATGCTCTGTTATTGGTATCCTAGATAGCCCCTCCAAGTTGGAGAGATGAGCTTTTTGGGTGAGTTGTGAGGTGGGGTTGTTCCTTTCATCTTTCTTCGGTCACCCTTGGTCATTACTCAAGGAATGGGCCTCTTAGGACCCATGGTGGAAAAAGTTCTGCAACATTTATCCTTTTGGACAAAAAGATTTTTCTCTAAGGGAAGGAGACTTACCGACCCTGTCAATCCTTAGTGAAATCCTTATTTACTTGTCTTCATTTAGGAACCATGTGAAGGTTTGCGATACCCTCGAGAGACTTATGTGTAACTTTTTATGGGAAAGGGTGGAGGAAGGGAAGGGTTCTCACTTGGTTAGTTGGGAAGTTGTTGATAGAATCCAAAGAGAACTAGAGTAGTATTGAAATATAAAAGATAAGAACTACAAGATAAACCAAGTGCTGAAGCCCTAATTCACTCACCAAAATAATGCCTAACCCCTCCTCTCTCTATTTATAACAAATCCTTTAATAACGCTCTTCCCTAATTGTTACTATACGCTTAATATCCTAATAATACTCTTGTAGCATTCCTATCATTACCCGCCCCTAAAAACACATTGTTGAGAAGTTCTGGCTAAACTACAAAAACCAAAATTGAGCAACCTTTTTTTATTAACGTATTCACCCCTTTAGAATTGAAACCTAGCATTCTCGAATATAAAATCCAGACGGTCCAGCACAAAAGTCAGGATGTGCAGCAGTACTAGTGAAAAGTAAAGGAAGTCAAACGACATATGCGGCGGCCAACAGCGGACAACTAGGACAGCTTAGTGGTGTGATTTTTCCCGGTAGAAGTGATGCAGCGTAGGTGAAAAACAGATCGTAGTGGCTGGTAGATTAGTTTTCTTGCATGTGGAAGATGACAAGTTGGATTTTGGGTTCAAAATAGAAGACAACACAACCCAAAGCACATATTTTGTAATAACCTCTTTTTCAGAAAACAAATGCGTTTACCCAACTTACCCAAATCCAGCCCATTAATCAGCTTACAGCCCCACTTTGTTCCAGAACCTTCTTTTTTCTCACAATGCATGTGATAACAGATAACAAACTTGATGTACCATGATTTTTATGGATCTTTCTTTTATGTTTCTTTTAAAGATCTTGTATTTTCTTTTAAGTTTTTTTTTAAGTTCTGGCTTTCTTGTTCTTTAGTTTATCGTGGGTTATTTTTGAATTACCCTTTGACCAAGTTGGGTATTGTTTTGAGGGTTCTGTGGTTAGTTGGCCAGCTTGTGACCTTATATATCTAGACCTTTGGTTGTATTTTGGCATTCAATTACACCATACAGAAGTTTTGATTCAAACCATAGTCTTTACTACATTATTTTGGTATCCGAGCATCTGACAAGGGGATCTAAATGGCTCGGCAAAAGAACCCGACACCTCCGGTGTTGATGCAGCTGAAACAGGTGAGGAGGATGAATTCCTCTCTCCCTGAACAATTTCTCACTTTATCCTCAGAATTGAAGAATCCATGGGAGAGATGAGAAATAGTCAACATGAGCTTTTACAACTGATGAAAGCTATGACCGAAAAAATGGATGGCCAAATTACAATTAGCAACAATGTAATTACGGACACAATGGAATAGAACATTGTCGGCCTGAAAAACAACCACTATATGGCACAAGAAGGTTGCAAGCACACCCAAGAAACATACCACCATCTATTTGAAATCAACCTCTAGAATATTACGAAGGAGTGGAACTCCAAGTTTACCAAAGACCACGTTAAGATATGCATGAAGACTGTAAGAAAATCCAAGAAATTTGCCTCCACTAGGTAGAAATCAACCACAGGAAATATACATAGAAGAGGTCCTATACTACCAACTCGAAAGTCAACATTGGGCAAGAAGACCTAAAGAACTTCCAAGAAATGTACTTCCACCCATTCAAATTCAAGAACTTCATACTAAACAATTTGTCTTTGCAGATGTCGATGGATATTTCAAATAGGGAAACTCATTCAAACAACAGTGAAATTCGGGGAAGGAGAATTTTTTTCATGACTTCGATGATTATTTTAAGGATAGCCATGAACAATTAGAGTGGGTAACAATAGAATACGTGTTGGATTTTCTTTATATTTTTTGTAATATTAGATGTGTATTATGTGTGTAATGCCCGAGTAAAGGAGGAGGACATGAATGAATTGATACCACATCTAAATGAGAGTGATCCTGACGATAGGTTGGTTGAGAAAGGCTTAAAAGAATTGAAGTTACTGTCTATACCAACAGGGTGCACCTTCCTTTTCGGTGGCTTGAAACTCCAAAATTAAGCATGCTCAACTTGGAGCAATTTTATATTGGGTAGCCTCCAAGTAATTTTTCTAGGATGCATATGAGTGAGGACGAAACGTGTTGAAAGGACCCGTGTTGGTCTGTGAGGATAGTCTTTACTCTTAGAAGCACTTCAAGACAAGCAAATAACGTGGTGACGACGGATGCAGAAGAATGTCAAGGTTATCATGTGTCAAATTCAGCTTTCAAATCCTAATCCAAATCCGAATCCGAATCCTGAGCATGAGACGTTACAACGCGTATTTATTCGTTATATCTTTAAGATTTTTTTTCCTTAGTTCAAGATGATCTTTCTTTAATATAAAAAGACCATGTATTTGATTCATAGAAGTAAGAAGAAATACAATAGTATTTTCTTCCAAATTCAAGTTGGTGCAAGAATCCTAACTTTTAGAAACCCTAGCCTCTGCAGTCATTGCCGTTTGAACCCAGCCATCATCATAAAATGACAATTTTACTTTTGATGGTTTCTTTGTGTTTGAGAAGTTCTTGTTGGTTCGTTGGTTTCTTCATGTGATTCTTGCATGTTCACAAACGTAGTTTTTGCTCATTCATTGATTCATTCGTGTTCGCAGTTCTTGTTCATAGATCTAAGTTTTCTTTTGTTCAACAATTGTGTTGGTTGTACATCATGGGTGTAACCACAAAAGTTTTACATCGGTCAATTGAAGCTCTATTTGCTGCTCCGCAGAGACGGTTGTCATATAGTTCCTCGTTGCAAGTGTTAAACCATTCTTCTTTGTGGTTGTTGTGGGTCTGAAACCAATATGATTTGGTTATTTTTTTTTTCTCTTTTGTCGATTCAAGTCTGGTTCGATTCAGGCATGGTCAATTGGTTTGGTTCCATTAATATTTTGGTTCGGTTCTAAATCTTGGTTTGGGGTTTCTTTCTAACTAGACATTATTTGTTGCTAACTCAAGTTACTTCAGTATGGAACAAATTCATTGACCCCTACAACTACTACAAACCAATTTGCCATTTGGTGTTCTTTGTGTTTCCTTGACAGAAATAGGTAACTATCTTCATGCCTTTTCTTGTAATAATTCATCTTCGTAGATCATTGATTTTGGAGCCACTTATCACATATCATTTTTATTTGTATTCTCATTTTACTTAATTCATTGTGATGTTTGTGGTCCTCTAAAATTTTGACTCGTAGTGGTAAAAAGTAGTTTGTTGCTTTTATTGATGATCACACACACTATTGGGTCTACTTAATGACCAAGAAATTTGAGGTGAAATATCTGTTCATTTTGGAAACATGATTGAAACTCGAAATTGAAATCAGCACTTTACACTCTTGACAATGAAAATAAGTATTTCAATAAGTGATTTTTAAAAGATAAAAGGTGTTTTACATCAATCTACTTGTCGAGATACTCTTCTACAAAATTGAATTGCTGAATGGAAAAAATTTACTTGAGTTGCATGTGCCATAATGTTTGCTATGCATGTTCTTAAGTATTTATGGGGGAGTTGTAACCATGGCTACTATTTGATAAATAAGATGGTCATTGTGAATATTACATCCTTTTTGTAAATTTCAATCATTAATGAAATTGTCTCTTACCAAAATCAATAAGATAGGCCAGTAAAGTTTTAAATTTTTGAATCCCATGAATGTCTTAAAAACTTTTTTTTTCCCAACTTCTCGCATACATTTGGATTTACCTATAAAAATTTTTGGTTGCATCGCATAGGTCCAAATACCTAGCTTTTTCTACCAAAACTTGATCATAGGGCCACAAAATGCATTTTCTTGGGTTATACTTCAAATAAAAAAGGGTATAAATGTTTTGATCCTCACAGAAATCTTTTATGTGTTCTTTTTACAAAAACAATCATATTTTACCCAAAATTCTCTTCAGGAGGTGAAGTCAAATGTAGAAGATGTTTTTTGGGAAATATTTGAGTCCCTTCCTTCTGTTATTCATCTAAACTTGTCTGTTCCAAGTCCTTTGATGTGAATTATAAAAACCTTGTCTGTTCCAAGTCCTTTGATGTGAATTATAAAAACTTCTCGTTCATCTAAACTTGTCTGTTCCAAGTCCTGTGATGTGAAGTATAAAAACTTCTCATTGAGGGAGAAATACTATAAAATGACCCTAAAGGTCAAGATCCAAGTTAAAGTTTTAAGGTCAATCAAAGGAACGAAGACTAGATTTTTAATTCTACACAAAGCTAGTTTGAAATTTAGAAAATGATGCTGGAAATTCCTAAGATAAACGTAGAATCTAACTAAGGACCAAATTCACTCGAAGATCTCTTTTGACCTTTGAAGAAATTATCATTTCTCTCACCCCAGAGGCGGCAAAATAGTACACGCCACCACCTACCACAAAAACGTCCATTCTCTAGAGAATTGAATGGGGTAGGAGATCGTGATCGTCTCTTTACAATCCGGACATCTGGTCAAACAATAATCAAACACCTCAAAGAAGCAACTCCAAATAGTATTAGAAAAACTATACCCCGAAAGAAGATTAATCCCTATCCTTTGTCGACCACAATACAACAAAATGATCCGGATCACCATGGACCCCCTAGCCGATTTGGTTTAAGGTATTAACTCTTCCATGCATAACCTGCCAAACAAGAACTTGACTTTCTTGAAAATCTTTACCTTTGGCATAGAGGAAAAAAAATGGAAACGGTTGACCTAAGGAGAGGGGGAGGAGAAATACTGACTAAACACAAAAAGAAAGAACTACAAGAGAAACCTTTGGATAGATAGGGGCTCTGAAAGCAAACACCCCCATCAGGGTTAAAGTAAAAGTCTCCAACAAAGGTAACGAGTCCAAAGTAGCCCTCATTTTCCTATTGGTCAATAAACAGGAAAAATCAAGAGAAGGAGAAACCAGATTCTCAGAATGAGAAAGAATTGAAAGAACTGAGTGATAAGGACAACTGATATAACCGAGAAAACTAGGAGCATGACTACCTTAGGGGTTGTGAAGGTGGATTGAAAGAAATTATTGGAAATTTGCAGGTTGGAGAGATGATCATGTGTTTATGGGTGATACCAAGTTTTATACGTTTGCAGGTGACACTGAAATCCTTGTTCAGGCTATTAAAGGGTAGGGCCAGAGTGTTTTAGTTGAGCTGAGGGCAAAGGTAGAAGAGGAATTGTTGTGTACTTATGTATTGGATGAAATTCAACAAGGCTTGGATAAATTTCCCTCGGGTTTCAAGCCTTTTACGGATCTACCTCCATCGCAAAACTAGTACCATACTATGCATTGTTACTACTTACTAGTTATATCTTAGATAAATCACGTTCCCTATCCTTATCCACCATTTCAAAAGGATGAAATTGAGCAGTTAGTTATCGGAACGTTATTAAATGGGATTGTTCAACTGAGCACTAGATTGTTTTCAAGCCCTTTTTCTTTTTATTGATTAAGAATTTGCGTTTTTATGTTGGTTATAAAGCTTTAAGTTGAGTAATGATTCCAATCAAATCTCCCATTTGAGTTGCGGATGAATTGTTCGATGAACTCTATGCAGGCATTATCTTTTCCAAAATCAATTGGAAGGGTACCCCCGATTAAGCTCTTACTAGATGATATCCATAGTAACGCCGTGAAGGTTGACTAATATTCCCTTGCATTTCCTATCTCTTAAGATTAATATCCTTTCGGCCTTTTCATACAGGTTTTCTTGTCCTTCTTTTATAATATTCTGGTTTGTAGTGTCAATTCAAGGATCTTTTAAGCTTTCTTGCAGCAGTTCTTCAGGTGCTTTGGGAGCATCAGTTAGTTGCCAATGGTAAAAAATGTCAGTTTGCATTATCCCACATCTTGTATTTGGCCACTAGTGTTAGCTTAACCGATGTAGTTATCCCTAATCCTTTCTAAAATTGCTGCAAAGGATCAATGGCAAGAAAATTTGGAGGATTCTAGGTGTAGCGACCCAAGCCCACCGCTAACAGATATTGTCCACTTTGACCCATTATTGCCGTTAGCCTCATGGTTTTTAAACACGTTTGTTAAGGAGAGGTTTCCACACCCTTACAAGGAATGCTTCGTTCCCTTCTACTATGTACCTCTCATACTAATGCAAGAATCTCGCCCAACAATGTGACCGAGAAGTTGCGAGTAAGAGAGGTACATAGTAGATGTGAAGATGGAGGGAGGGTATGCTTTATTAGGAAAGGAGAAACTGGGAACTCTTTGATCTTCCTCCAGTGATTTTCTTTTCCTTGTTTTGCTTGTGTTTGACTCAAATTAAATTTTCTGCCAAGATTGTCTATACATTATAACTTGGCTTCCATTTTTTCTTGCCCATTTTATGGTTTTTTTATTCATGCTATTTGATGGTTAAATATTGCAACTCAACTACCAATCTTTATTTTCACTAGGTATACGATGGAGCGACCTCGGTTCACTGATCATCTCGAAGCAATCAAATTTATCTGCAAGGACTTCTGGTCTGAACTCTTCAAAAAGCAGATAGACAACTTGAAAACAAATCATAGAGTATGATCAGAAGCCAAACTTAGGGGAAGCCCTTTCTTTTTCCTGTGTACTTTATCCTACATGAACTTGGCCTAAATGTGAAAAATTATTTTGATTCCCAGGGCACCTTTGTTTTGCAAGATAATCGATTCCGCTGGCTTACACGCATGTCGGTTGATCCTCCTCAAGGTGAATCACAGGATAATTCTGCAGATGGTGAAAACAAGGTAGCTCAGGCAACAAGCATGCATCTATATTTCCCATGTGGAATCATAAGGGGCGCTCTCTCAAATCTGGGAATTCCTTGTGCGGTTTCTGCTGATATTTCAAATCTCCCAGCATGTAAGTAAACAAACTTCATCATAATATCCACTTTTCCTTCTTTTGGGTTGAGAGAAATGAGTCTGATCTGCTGAAATCGCTTATGTTATGAAATAGGTTCATTTGTTGTTCGCATAAAGGTTTGATGCCTGTGTGGGACAATGAAGATGCGCTACGTCCTCAACGCCGCCTCCAATTGTAATGCCTTCTTTCTTTCTTCTGTTTACTTTCTTTTTTACCTTTCTCTATTTCTCTCTCCTCTCCTAAACTATTGAAACTTTTAGCACAAAAGTTTGACCAATGCTTGTGAATGTATGAAAGTCGATAGCAATTATTTTTCAGAATTTCGAGATTTTAGAAGTATGGTGACGTTTATTCCTATTATACCATTTGGGATGATGGATTTATATACATAGTGGTCACCCGTATAGGTTGTTAAAATCGTACGAGTTTCTGGATAACTAAATAGTGTAGATTTGATAGTTTATGAGAGATCAATGGAGATACGTGTTAAAACACTTTTAGATAGTAAGAAATGATACGTAGGTATCAAAACGGTAAGAAATACATCTGCATTATCATTATCCATGGTCATTCGTATGGGTGGTATATGTGATGTTCTTTAATTCTATTGATATTTCTATAAAATTGAAATCTGGATATTTTTATCGACCAAATTTAAATTTCAGATACTAATGTTATTGTGTTGGTAATTATTGATGTAAATAAGTCAATATGCTTAAATCTAATATGAAAATGCAGGAGATAATGCACCAAAAATGAAGATTTCGGGAGAGATTTGCAGGTTTTGGCAGAGATTTGCAAATTATTATTAGAAATCATTGGATGAAGTATTTTCATAGTTTTTTTTTCCTCATATAGCTAATGGTACAACCATAGAAGGTGTCTATGGCATTGTGTAGCCTCTAAAAATAAGTTCTCTAATTTATTTTAGATATAAACCGACAGCCTTGGCCTTGGTTCATATTAGCTAGTCACTAGAAATCACTTATTAAATTGGGCAAATAGTCGACTAGATATAAGCAGAACCAAAATTCAAAATATACTTGATACTTCGATAGTTCTGGCATTGACGACAAAATTTATGTAATAACCTCCGTGACATGAATTAGTAGTGGAAATAAGTACCTTTCAGAAAGGGTCATGAATTGAAGAGATTGAAAACGTTTGTATGACAATCGTGCTACCTGATCATTCAGTACTTGAATTCATCTTCTTTGTTTGCATCTAGTGACGTGTGAACCAAATATTTTTATATATGACTTAAGTTGGAGTCAACTCCTTGGTGATCAAGCTGGAATCGACCTTATTAATAGCATAAGTTTTGAAAGTTATATATTTTTACAGCAACGATTTTAAATAATTATTTAAATATATTTTTATGTATAAAAAATTATCCTTTTTAATCAAAATTTAAAATTTTCTTGATGCAATAGATAAAAGGTTAGGAAGTCATAATTTATATCTTGTGTTAGTTCTCGTATGAAAGTGTTCATCTCCTGTTCCTTTGACCATTTTTTTTTGAAAGAATAACTCACTCAATGTTCATCCGATCACCAAAGAGATTATTTTCCTGAACATATGTGATAGGGAGTTCGTTGCATGTTTGATTCCATGTTCCCATGTGAACATGCCGCACCCCATCAAGTGATGAAACCATTCATTTATGTCTTACCCACAACCTTTTGTGTCGAGCTCAACCGTTTCATCCATGGTACTATACTTAATATCATATACATCCTTGAATACGACTCTTCATCATTGTATTTTTGTGAGGTAATTTTTTTTCCCATATTAAGGGTGAGTTTTCTGGATCGCCTCCACCAATCTTTTTATTTATTTTTTTATGGCCTATCCAGGCTAGTTCGGTAGCACCTGAGTTAAATAAGATATATAAATAAATTAAAAAACCCTCAAGGTCAACATAGGGGCAAAATAAACATTTTGTACTACTTGAGGGGACTACTAGAAAAAGAGAGATGAGAGGGGAGAGAAAGAGGAGAAAGGAGAGAGAAAGGAGAGAGAAGAGAGGAAGGAGATTAGGGTTTTGAGGTTGGAGGAGAAGATATGATTAAAAAACCGATGCCGAAGATCTGAAAATCCTCGACCTAGACCGTCAGTAGTCAAAGGCAAGGTGCTTTCACAAATCACACCTTCCTATTTCATCAAAAACGTCCAAGAACTGAAGGTTAGTCTGCGAATGTCTAAATTGAGAAGTTTATCGAGATTTTCGTGTGCTAGTAGCGTTTTTGAGTGATTCTTGGACCTTTACCCTCAAGAGTGTGATCTTCGCAAGTTTTGGAGTGAAGCGGATGAGATTTTCGTTCGAATCGGAGTTTCAAGAAAACGAGATTTTCAGAACTCGTGTTTTTCTCCAAATTCAAACTTGGATAATAAGACCTGTGCTTACCAATTATAAGAGAAATGTATTGTAGAAATAGAATATGAGATCTATAATATTCGTGAAGAGAACTTGTTGATTTGGATTACGGATTGGAAGATTACAGATTGGAAGATATAAAAATTGGAAGAAAATGGATCGAAAACGCGAAAAACTCACGTTTTTGAAAATTTGGAAAAACGTGGGAGGAAAGAGACAAGAACGCCGCCACGCATCGGTCGGCGTACGGAGGAGCGCGGCAGAACCGACCTACGACACATGGTGACCGCCGGCTGGGGAGACGCGTCCCACACGATTGGCAACACGCGTCAGGTGTGCGCAATCGGGTCGGCCTGAGTCCGAACTGGCGCTCCGCACTCGACCGCGTGAACCAAAATGAATCGGCCGCGGCCCTGCGATTGTGCAGGAAGTCGCGCGTGGACACGTGTGCGTAGAAGCTGTGCGTAGGAAACCCTTCAGGGCGCACGTAGGCGTGAGTAGTTGTTTTTCCTTCGTTCCGCCTCCGTTTGCTTGTTTTTCGTCCCGATTTCGATACTGACCCTATTATTATGTGAATTAGGACCTATCAAGTAAATTCTATAATTTTTGGAATCCTTTCTGTAAAAAAACTCGAGCTTTGGAAGGCACGTGTCAAACAAGTAAGTAGCCATATGGATTCCCACGAGTAGTACTTGTAGGAACCGCTTGGATTAAGCATGCATGCTATCATACCTATAAACTTAGCAAGCCGAACCTAGCATATTAGTATGGGAATCATGGAAAAGAAATAAATAAGGAAATCTATGGAATCTAGATATGAAACCATTATGTAATTTGTCTAGATTGAGAATATGATAGTGTATGTATGCATGAGGAGGAAGGGAAACTTGTGAAATCTGCGCTTTGGGTAAAGATGAACGTTATCTTCCCGTTGAGAATATTTGTTAATATGGGATGTGTAATGACCCTAAATTTCCACATATCTAGAGTCGCCACTAACGTCTCATGCTCATCTCTAATGCAGAATAAAAATCTAAGAATGCTTATCTTTATTAGCGAAAAAATTTAAAACTTTAGAATACGTTCAAACATTGGAAAACACTGCCGGACTTACGTGTTTCAAACCTCATGCTGGAGTTCAAAAAGATAAAAATGATTACAAATTAAATAATATACATGAATGAAATGCAAACGTCCTATCCTAACCAAGACTAGGAATTTTAAATATGCAACTATCCTATGCACGCGCCACAGTCTCTGACCATAGTGCCACCGTCAACCGTACATGGGAGCCTTGCCTTTACCTGAAAAACAATATGGCACACGGCCTGAGTATTTCGAAGAAATACTCAGTAAGTGACCCCCATATAGGGGCCATGCTAATGCAAACACATGCAATCATGAATAGGGACCTATCTCTAATCATCTTAGGGGTGGCCTCCAGTCTCGGACAAATTGGATGTGTAGTACTTCCCTACACACGACTCACACGTGCGAGTGTGAGTCCCCAGGGCGCTCGCACACCCCCTGGACCCTCTGGTCAAGCTAATCTGTAGCGACGTCCGGAGGTCAGCGGAACCCCATAGTGTCATGCGCCTCATGAACACCCTCATCTGTGTGCTTTCGCACCTGTGCGCATTCGCGCTCATCATAAGGTGCGCGTCCGCACTCATCATCTCTAGGGGAAGTAGCCCTATGCTTATGAACATACAATATGCATGAGGTCCCTCTAAATCCATCATAATGTCTCTTCTGACACAACCCTCTAGTCTCATCTCTTTGTTACTCTAGGTAACACATACTCGTGGATATTTATATTAATATCATTTTCACGCTCTTAGGGTTGTGTCCTATGTCGATCTAACGACATGATGCAATATGACACTCATCATCATATAACATGCTCAATATGGAAAACATCATCATATTAAGGTAAATGTCATGCAATCATCATACTCATCATATTGCCACAAAGTGCATCAAACATATCAAGTACGTCATTCATCAAAATATGTATATACTGCACACATCATCAAGTATCGTAACCCACACATCATCATAACTCATACAATTTTTAGCCTATCCTATAGTAAGGCCACTTACTTGGTTGGCCTTGGCGAAGTACTCCCTAATTAGCTAAACGTAAGCTCCCGTTCCATGAGAGTTGCTTCCTACGTTGCCGGAGTTTGTTTCCTATCACACCGTTCACCACTTTCCATTAGTATTTCACAATTAATTTACCTATAATTCAATAAATGTGAAATACGGCTCTAAAACGGCCTCAGACACCTTAATCGGGGTCGAAAATAGATCCGAAAGGGTCGAAACAGTGGAAACCGGGCTGAAAACAGGCGAGTCGAGTCGAACAGCCGCTGGGAGCCGCCGGAGCGTCACCGGAGGGAGCCTGAGCCGTTTGCGCCAAGCCGAGCCAAGGGACCGCCTACGCTGCTATGTGACACGTGGCAGCAGCAGAGCGAGCCACATCGTGTGGTAGCGTCGGGTCGAAGCGCGGGTCGCAGTCCGGTTTGGGTCGTGGTCCGGGTCGCGGGCTGCGGAAGGCTACTGGGCCAAGACTATCGTTGGGCCTCAGCTTACTGGGCTGGGCCGCAAGTGTTTGGGTTGCAGATCGGCTCGATTGGACCGTGGGTCTGGTCTCGGGTTGGGTCAACTAAACCGTAGCTTTTGGGCTGGTTTGAGGTTTGGGCCACTGTAGTTGAGCTGGGCCGAAGGCAGAGGCCGAGGGAAAGAGTGGGCTGGCTCTCTCGGGTTTTGGGTTTGGGTTGACTCGGGTCCGTGGACCTCGTCTTCCTTACCCGACTTCGGCCGATTTTCCGGCAAGTTTTCTCTCTCCTTCCCGCAGTGTTTCTGTTGCCGATTTCGGTTCTATTTCTTTCTTTTCCTCTTTATTTGTCGTTCTTCTTTCTTTTCTGGGAGTTTTGCGGCCTAAAAGTTCCTAAAACCACAGATCTAAGACGATTAGAAAAACCCAATTTTCTGACCTCGGTTACGGACGACGGCGCTTACACAAAAGCACAAAACGCACCTTGAGTTATTGTGCTTTCGTTAGGGATTCTTCTCGTGGTGGTAACTGATCGTTTCGTGTCAGTTTTCGGGTGGTTTGGGGGCTCGTCGGAGAAACTGGAAACTCGCCGACGTTTATCCGAAATCTCTCTCTCTCGTATTTTCTTTCTGTTCTCCCTTTGCAGGTATTCTAACAGGTGCTGGGAGTCGTGGGCTGAAGGCTGTGCGTGGTGTGGCCGTCGTTCCGCGTGGGGTCCGCGAAACTCGGCGGTCGCCGGAAAACTCGCGAGTTTTTCGGCGACTAAGTTTTTTTTTNTCTTTCCCGGGTCATTATAGCATGAACTATTGCATGTTAACTCTAGTGCATAATTGCTTGTGTTATCTTTCTTGCTGAATAGGAAAGAACTACGAGCTTAGACTAGGGCGCTTGAGACGATGTAGGCTAGACATAACCCTAGATTGGGATAGCTCTAGAGTACCGTGCATTTAGACCCGCGAAACGATTACTAGTGGATCCAAAACCCAGAATTCCAAACCACAACAGGTTTGTGAGACCTTGCACGAGAATCCTAGAACTGAATGAATCCAGGTCTAAGCCACCAAGATCTACCCTAGAAAGACTAGTAGGACACCATGGTAACTGTAGGTAGCCTGCTAGAGTTGAGCAGTGTGGATAGTGTCACCAGAACCTCCACTTCCCTCTCTGCTTCGATACCTTATCGTCGAGACAGAGCTTCGGTACTAAGACCGTTGAGACAGGCAAATCCGGACAGGGAAGTGTGACAGGTGCCTCGACCTAGAGGTGATAACTAAGGGGTCTTCTGAACAGAACTCCTGGGTTGTAGAAACCCACCCTGAGTGGGGAAACGTGGAACCACGTAGGATAACTTAGTAGCTGACCGACATATAGGGGATCGCAACCCCAAATTTATTGGATGTATGGTCGCATGTGTGAGGGTTGTCAGCTAACCTCCACAGATGATTTTCAGAGAGAGTTACATATTTAGATATAGCCATACGATTCCCTCATATTTACTTGTGACGTCGCACCTCACCTCAGGACTCTAAGCATTCCACTGCATAAGATGGGCAAGCCTCCTAAGATACAGAAAAGTGAGTTGTAGCTTAGATCGCACTCGTTAAAACCCTAGATAAGACCGTGGATACCTACTAAGATAAAGATGCGAAAAGAGCCTACAAGTAGGCTTCTTACCGAGTATTTTTCCTTTCTACTTTTTATTTTTTTTCAGGTGAACGCATGCTGAATCTTAAAGCCACATAGGAGTGTCCCAGGGCGTCTAGGAGTCTACACATGTTCTTGTTTTAGATATGTCATACATTTTTGTAAACTATTTAAATACTTTTCATGAAACTCATACGCTACTTGAACACTTTATTTTGATTTTAAACTTTCTACATAATTGCTAAAGATATTTTATTTATTTATTTATTATTATTATTATTATTTTGTAATTTGTTCTTGTCCATCTTGTTTTACATGATTTCATTGCACAGTCGGTTGGTCCAACCCTTGATTTCGAGATTCAAATTTTGGCATATGACAAGTTCTTCCTTGACATCTAAACCATAGAAATTTTTTGTACACATAACCATGAAGTCCTTGTCCTTTAGCCCCGCACAAGGTATTATTCATCGATTGGACACGCACTATGCACCCTTAAAAGATTGTTTGAATGTTCATTGTCTAATCTTCAAAGTACAATTTTTCCTCTATACACACATGTCGACCACAAAGATTGACTCAAACCCATGAACCCTTGGCTGCAACAATTTCCTACCTCATACCTATCAATGTGTTTAGCTTTTCTCTTCCAAGCCAATATTGCCATCCATGGCATCCTACATCTTGTCGGGCATAATTGTCCTCTTATCAGGACACTACTAATGTTACTAATGTTATCAACTGCACTCTTAGTGGCATTCAATCATATCTTTACTTATAGCCATTCCATATAGGGTGTTTCTCCATACTAGATGCCTTCTCTGACATATAGGGTGTTTCTCCATACTAGATGCCATTCTAGACTAGATGCCTTCTCTGGCTAGGTGTCATTCCAGGCTAGATTGATAGTGTAAGACAAGTTGTCATTGAGTTCTCTGGCTAGGTGTCATTCCAAACTAGATGCCTTCTCTGGCTAGGTGCCTTCTATGCCTTTCTGGCTGTTTGAAGGGAGGGCTTGTTAGGTGTTCCTAGGCCGCCTTGAGGCCCTACCTCCTCTGCTATTACATAAATAACCTCTTCGAGTTTTAGGATCCATAATCTAACCTCATGCAATAAAGTTCTGTTACTAGGTATTCTAACCAAAGCTTATCCTAATTAGACTATGTGTAACGACCCTAAATCTCTGGTCAAGCAAGCTATCTGTAGCGACGTCCGGAGGACAGCGGATGCCCTGGTGTCATGCTCCCCATGAACACCCTCATCATCATACTATGCACGTTCGTAGTCATCATCTCTAAGGAAAGTATTCCTATGCTTATGAACATATAACATGCATGAGGTCTCTCTAGTTCTCATTTTATCATCTATTATGACACAACCCTAGTCTCATCTCTTTGTTACATTAAGTAACACATGCTCGTTACATATTTATTTTAATATCATTTTCATGCTTTTAGGGTTGTGTCCTAGGTCGATCTATTGACATAATGCAATATGGAACTCGTCATCATATAACATGCTTAATATGGAAAACATCTACATATTAAGATAAACGTCATGCAATCATCATACTCATCATAACGCCATTATGTGCATCAAACATATCAAGTACGTCATACATCGAATTATATACATTACATACATCATCATGCATCATAGCTCAAACATCATATCATAAACTCATACCTCATCATGTACTAGTGTACGACATCATACGATACAGTTCATTAACGTACATCATCTCAAACAATTCTAAATTGTAAGTCATACAATTTCTAGCCTATCCTATAGTAAGGCCACTTACTTATTAGCCTTAGCCAAAGTACTCCCTAATTTAATTAACGTAAGCTCCCGTTCCTCGTGAGCTGCTCCAAAGGTTACCGGAGTTTTTTTTCTATCACACTGTTCGTCACCTTCTGTTAGTATTTCACAATTAAATTAACGATCAATTAATAAATGTGAAATATGGCTCCAAAATGATCTCAATTACCTTAACCGGGGCTGAAAAATAGGTCAGAGAGGGTCGATATGGTAGAAATTAGGTTGGAAATAGAAAATCGAGCCGAATAGCCACCAGAAATCGAGTCGAGCCGAAGGGCTTCTTTTTTCGCAGGTGGACACATGACAACACTAGGGCAGGCCACGTCATGTAGATGGCATCGAGACGAGGCACGGGACGAGGCGTGGGTCACGTCTGGTCGAGGTGCTACAAATTGGGCTATTGACCAAAATAGGTTTGGGCCTCGATTACTAGGTTGCTGCTGATGTGGGCTACTTGGCTGGACTTGGGTTTTAGGCCGAGCTGGAATTGGTCCTCGGTTCTCGATTTGCAGAGGTGGGACGAGGCGCAGATTCTCGGGTTATGGCTTACTAGGTTTTAGTTTGCGGGTTTTGGGCCACTGTAGGTTGGGCTGGCCGAAGACGCGGGTTTTGGGCCTCGGGTCAAGATGGGTCTGACCCAGATCTGATGGATCCTTTCTTCTTCACCCGATTCCCTATGCGATTCTCTGGCGACATTTCTCCCTCCTCTGTTCGTCGTTTCCAATGCCGATTTCCGTCCTTTTTCTTCCTCTATGTTTGTCTTCCTTTCTTCCATTCCCAGAGTTTCATGGCTTATAAGTGCCTATAATCACAGATCTATAAACGTTTAGGAAACCCAAAATATCAACCTCACTTACTGACGTATAGGAAAAGGGCACAAAACATACCTTAGGTTGATGTGCAGTCGTCAGAGATCTCTTTAGCGGTATAACTCGAGTGTTTTTACGTCAGGTTGATCATCTTGTGATTTGTCGAAAAAGTTCTGATCTCTTTCTCGACCTCTCGATTTCTTTCCTTTTTCTTTTCTCTTCTCTCTTCCCTTAGGTATTCTGGGCCGTGTGATGATGGCTAAAGGACGAGGGAAGCGTCTGTGGGAATTTTGCTTGGGTCGCGGTATAACTCGAGTGTGTTTAACTCGAGTGTGTTTCTGCTTGGGTCGCGGAAACTTCTTCGAGTTTTCCGGCGACTGGGTTTTTTTTAACCGATCGTTACACTATGAGCCAGGGACACACTAACTCTCTATCTAAAGAAAACTATCTATTGGACCTAATCAACCTAGAACCGTGGTATCAAACCTAGAACTGTGATATCAAATTGTAATGACCCGATTTTCGATACCTTGAATCACAGGTCGCCACATATACTCAAGGGTAAAAAGGGTGGTAAGATTTTCTTTTGGTAAGACAAGAGACTCTAAAATTTAAAATTTAAATATACATTCAAAACCGACATAAAAATAGTTTAGAAGTAATATGTGAGGAGTTAAAACAAAACAGTTTTCTAAAAATACATAAGTTTAAAAAAGTAATGTTCAAAATAATAATAAGGAAGATGGCTCAAGTTACTTGTGAGCTACAAACCTACTTGTAAGCTCTTGTTGGACTTAATCCTATGAACAAAAACTTAGGCTATGTGCTCATAATTATTTTTAACGATCATGCAAACTGTGGCTAAGCGACTATACTAGCTTAGTAAGTCAATGTACAACTAACCTTAGTATACTTCCTTTAAGGAGTACTCAATCCCTCATTGCACCGCACCTTAAGTCATTGTGACCCATGAGAAGGGCCCTAAGGTAATACTCACAGATATGCACGAAATCCTTTCGTTCTAAAGGTGGCCCAACTCTATACCTAAATTATCGATATAAATTACCAACAACTTTGGCCTTGGTTTATCAACTAGAAATTACTTTTAAATTGGACAAATGGTTGAAAAAATATAAGCCGAAGAAAATCCAAAACATATTTGATCTTTCGATGTATAAATGCAGCTTTGACGACAAAATTTATGTAATATCTTCCATGGAAGGAATCAATAATGTAAGAGATTGAAAATGTTTGATAACAACCGTGCCACTTGATCATACAATACCTGAATTCATGTTCCTTGTGTGCATCTAGTGGCGTGTCAACAATTTCTCTCGCTTTTGGCATAGCGGGCCCCAGCGAGAGGCCCGCACGACGGGCTATTAGCTCAGTGGTAGAGCGCGCCCCTGATAATTGCGTCGTTGTGCCTGGGCTGTGAGGGCTCTCAGCCACATGGATAGTTCAATGTGCTCATCAGCGCCTGACCCTGAGATGTGGATCATCCAAGGCACATTAGCATGGCGTACTTCTCCTGTTTGAACCGGGGTTTGAAACCAAACTTCTCCTCAGGAGGATAGATGGGTCATATTTGTATGGTACATTAAGCTCGCTCATAGGTAGAAGTTTTCCTAGAAAGAATCCATTTAATATATGACTTAAGTTGGAGTTAGCTCATTCCTAACCAAGCTAAAATCGACCTTATTAATAGATAAAGTAAAATTTAATAATATTATATTTAATGTCTTTATAATAGTTACCATATTTGTAAAGTAATTTATAATATGAATGTCATAACATGAAATATACTCAAAATTATATGGAATTAATATTAATATTCTATAGATAGTCACATATTTTATTGAATAAAAATTTGAATAAAACAACAATAATATAATTTATTACACAATTCAATTTAAAAGCGGTTCTCCTTTGGGACTCATTGCTTCGGTGTTAGATTTGGTGTTAGATGCATCATCAACCTTCTCTATGATATCCTTTCCTCCTCTGCAACGTTCGATTGGATTACAACCTCTTTGATATGGATTTGCAGGAATTAATTTACAAAGTTGAGGATCTTTTTGGCTACATCTAGCACTATGATTTTTTTTCAAAGGACCGTATTTGATGTATTTTGTTGCATTTGTTATCTCAATCATGTCAATGCTAACAAAGAGAACCACAATTAAAATAATCATGGTTCCCTTCGACATGATGATTATTGATAACAAAAACTAATACAAAAAAATAAAAAAAATTTGGAATGATTTGATCGGAGATACTAGAGATGTATTTATACACACACAATTAGTTATTTTTAGTTTTCTATTGTTATCCCTTCCAAATCTAACCCAACAAAAACACCGTTTAAATTGTATGGTTAAACAAGTTTTTAGGTTCAACAAAATGATAACCTTATTTTATTTCTTCAATATCCGAACACAAGAACTTATTTCCATTTTTAGTAAATTCTTTTATAAAAAAGAAACTCAAAATAAATGCAAACATCAAAAGAGTTTAGAGATACCATATAGACATTAAAATGAGACTGATATGAATAATATTTTGATATCCATGTAGATGAGATACACCATTTTAATAAAATAATAAAGTATAGTCAAGAATTACTAGAGTCAATACATGACTCAAACCTATTTTAAATCCGATATTCATATTCGGGATGCTTTGATACACTCTCCCTGAAAGCCATGTAAGTTTAGAAACAATCTGAAAAGATAAAGTAGCATGAATGAATATAAAATTTCTAACTAACACTTCCATTTTGACACATTGTGACAGCCCATGTTATTAAAAGTCGGAGACTTTTTATAGTTTTTGTTTGTAGGGCTATTGTAACAGCCCAATTCCATGACTCTATTTAATGTTGTTCTCCTTCGAATTTCCTTTTCGAGTTTCACTCAAGGTTTTTGATTTGTATCGTTATTGTAACAGTCCAAGCCCAAGCCCAAGTCCAAGTCCACTACTAGCAATATGGTTCTATTTAGGCTTTTGGGTTTCCCCTACTTATTTTTAAAACGCGTCTACTAGGGAGAGGTTTCCACACCTTTCTAAAGAATTTTTCATTCCCCTCTCCAACTGATATGGGATCTCACAATCCACCGTCCTCGCTGGCACTCGTTACTCTCTCTAATGGATGTGAGATCTCACAATCCACACCCCTTCGAGGCTCAACGTCCTTACTGGCACACCACTTAGTGTCCACCCCTTTTGAGGCTCAGTATTTTCGCTTGCACACCGCTCAATGTCTGGGTTTGATACCATTTGTAACAGCCCAAGTCTACTGCGAGCAATTATTGTCATCTTTGGCTTTCCCTTTCGGGTTTCCCCTTAAGGTTTTTAAAACGTATTTGTTAGGGAGAGGTTTCACACCCTTATAAAATGTGGGATCTCACAGTCCACCCCTTTCGGGGGCCCAGCATCCTCGCTGGCACTCGATCTTCTCTCCAATGAATGTGGAATTTTACAATCCACACCCCTTCGGGGTTAAACATCCTTGTTGGCACACTGACCAGTATCCACCCCTTTACGGGGCTCAGCATCCTTGCTGGTACACCCGCCGTTGTCTGGCTTTGATACTTATTGTAACAACTCAAGCTCACCGCTAGCAAATATTATTCTCTTTAGACTTTCCCTTCCGAGTTTTCCCTAAAAAATTTTAAAATGCAGGGATAGGTTTCTACACGCTTATAAAGACGGCTTCGTTCCCCTCTCCATCCGATGTGGGATCTCATAATCCTTCAAGAACCCAGCGTCCTAGCACTCGTTCCTCTCTCAAATCGATTTGGGATATCACTGCTATAATAAATGCTATAGTTAAGTATGCAAATATAGCTTATATATACTGCTATGAATTTTTTTTTTTTATTGTATTTTATTAAATCTATAATAGGTAAATCTAGCTAACATATTATGCTATCGTGAATTTATAATAGCATTTTTTTAAAGCTATAAAATATTATTTATAACTTTAATCTCATGCTATGATAAATTTATTCAGTCGCTCGTAATTACTATAATTATTATAATCACTTGTAATTACTATAATTATTGTAATTTGTAATGCAGGTTTGATAGCTACAAAAGAATATGAGATTCGTTACACTTCCACAATTTTTAAATCAACTCCTCCCAACCCAATACAAAATAAATAGAACAAAACTCATGATCCACAACATGTGACATCTTTGATTTTTATAAAATCAAGTTTACCAATTCTAAAGGTATTCGAACAAACATCAATATTTTCTATACTCCGCCTTTTTACCAATGTCAATTGATAAATTGTTCAATGTTGCTTACCAATTAGAGCTGTAACGCCCAGAAATTGAAGGGAATTAGCTCCAACAAAAATAAGCCCATGTAAGAGCCAAAGGATCAAAAGGAAAGAAATTAAAGGATTAAGAAGGACAATGAAGTCACTCCTATATCCTAATAAGTAATCTTAACGAGTTAAGATCTTCGTAAAATGATTGGAAATGAAAAAGTAAGTGAAAAAGGGACAAAAAGATCATTTTTCCAATTATCTAGGGATCTTTCCAGACTTTTCATGCATATATCAGGGTCGTGCATTATGTCGCAACATCATATTACATGATAACATATACCATATCATTCACATATCATATCAAGAATATGTTGTCAGGCATATCATATCATATCATTCACATATCATATCGTAAACATATAATTTCATAAACATATCATTTCATAACCTTTCATATAAAATAAGCATATGACATGTGCAAAGCCACGGGGCACGTGTCATCATACAACATACAAGTTCTAATTGAACTGATAATAAGACCATTCACTTGCTTGGCCTTAGTCGATGTTCTCCCTAGTTTTGAGTACAATTGAAATTTTCCACTCGAAGTTGCTCCAAGAATCGCCGGGGGTTGTTTCCTATCAGAACATTCATCTCATTTCATTAATAACTGTAACAACCAGATAATTTAAAAAAAAAAAAAAACTCAAAAACCGAAGTAACTGCAACCCACGCGAGAACAGGCTCCACATTCTCCATGGTACTTTAAGTCATCAGCCAACGAGGAAACGTGTGAGGATAACTCAAAGGACAACTTAAGAGAGGGAGAGCACGACGAAAATAACAAATACGTCAGGTTTAGGTCGTGAATCTCATCATCGGACGCTTGTACATTGCACGAAAGTAATGGGTTTCAAACAAGACTAGAGGTGACAAATATGCGTCACAGGTGAAACCACGACATCAAAATACCTTAGGGACGAGTAAGCTAACTAGGACAAAGAGGGAGGTTTTGGATTTGATCGAAAAACAATGTCGAAACGACGTCAGGAGATGAGATAGAAATATAAACATAGCATCGGCCTTACAGGTGAAGAAGAAAGGATCCATCAAATTCGAGTCAAACCCGAGGCCCTCGATGCAAGCCTGTGACCCATTCAGTCTCAACCCAGCCCTCTCAAACCCGAGGCCCTCTCAAACCTATTTTCGACCCCAATCAAATGAAATACTAATTAAAGGTGACTAACAATGCGATAGAAAACGAACCTCGGCAACCTTTGGAGTAGCTCTTGAGGAACGGGAGCTTACGTTAATTAATTAGGGGGAACTTCGGCTAAGGCCAACCAAGTAAGTGGCCTTACTATAGGATAGACTAGAAATTGTATGAGTTACAACTTAGAATTGTTTGTGATGATGGACGTTGATGCATGCGATATTTGTGTTTACAATGCATGAGTTGTGTCGTATGATGCTGTACACTAGTATATGATGATGTATGAGTTATGATGTTTGAGCTATGATGCATGATGATGTATGTAATATATATATTTCGATGTATGACGTACTTGATATGTTTGATACACTTAATGGCATTATGAAGAGTATAATTATTACATGACATTCATCTTAATATGCTGATGTTTTCTATATTAGTATGTTGATGTTTTCCATACTAAGCATGTTATATGATGTATGACGTATTTGATATGTTCGTTGCATGTTTGGTATTTGATCGAAGCTAGGCTGCATAGTCCAAAGGAGCCGCTGGTCGTAAGTGTGACACGTGTCATTGGGAGGAAGTGACGCTTGTGCAGGTCGCAGTCGGGTCGAGGCGCAGGTTGTCTGGTCGACTACTGCAGGCGCGTGGGTCTCTGTTCATGAGATTGTCCTAAGCTTCCAGGCTTCGGACTTGGGCCGCTGTAGGTGGGCTGAGGTGTTTTGGTTGCCGGGCCGAAGCTGCTGGGTTGTTGGTCTTTGACTGCAAGTATATGGGTACTAGGCCAATTTGTTTGGGTTGCTAAATGTCATCATGTCGTGTTGTGTTGGATTTTGGTTTGTCGGTTAGGTACTTGATCTGGATCCGAATCTGACCCTAAAAGTCTTCTTCCTTACTCGATTCTTGCATTAAAGTTGAAGCTTTTCTCTCTCCTTTGTAAACCGTAATCTTATGACGTTTGTTATCTTTGACTGAGCAATTCGCTTGGTGAGGAAATCCTTGACGAAGAAAAATTGCGGTAGAAATTGTTGTGAGAAGGAAAACAGAAAAGTTGAAGAAAATAAAGGAAGAGTACCGAAGCTTTGAGATTTGTTTCTGAAAAATAGGGTGCAAATGTTTCTCATTTAATTTGGCTATTTAAAACATATTACATTCTAAAATTGGCCGACGTGGCCAACAAATCTTGCGCCTAATGTTAGCCCAAATGGCCAGCTAAAAAACGCTCTTCCATTATACATGTAGCGTTAATTTAGATAACCTAAAAACAAATTCGGCGACGGCTCTTCCATTCTAAAATTCGAGAATTCGCGGGACGGTGAAATTCGGCGACGGCTTTGTCGTCGAGATCGAAGGGCGCGACACCATCCTGTTCATCAGCAAGGGAGGCGAGCACCGCAAGCTGACCGACGTCTACTTCATCCCGAGGCTCAAGGCTACCCTTGTGAGCTTGGGTCAACTCGATGAGGCCGGCTGCTTCATTTCCATCGAGTGCGGGCTACTCAAAATCTGCGATGATCGACAACGGTTGCTCACACAAGTTTGGCGCACGACAAACCGTCTTTACATCCTAGAGTTAGAGATAGAGCAAACCCATCAGCCTCTCGGCCAAGATCGAAGAGGTATTTTGGAGGTGGCATGCAAGGTACGGGTACTTAAACTTTCCTGCTCTAGAAAAACTACAGAAGGAGGAGATGGTGCACGGTTTGCCGGCAATCAAAGGCGTGAACAAGCTGTGCGACGGGTGCCTCATCAGCAAACAGAGGCGCACCCCCTTTCCGTCTCAAACATCCTACCGCGCCGATGAGCCGTTGGAGCTTGTAGTACACGGCGATATCTGCGGGCTCATCAAGTCGGAGACCCTAGGCGGTAAGACCCTCTTCCTTCTGATGGTCGATGACAAAAGCTGCTTCATGTGGCTGATCCTGCTGCAAGCGAAAAGTGAGGCGACAAAGGTGGTTAAGCGCATTCAAGCGCGAGCGGAGGCCAAATGCGAGAAGAAGATGCGAGTGCTACGCACAGACCGAGACAGAGAATTCACCTCAACAAGTTTCAGTAAGTACTGCGATGAGTTCGGTATACAACGGCAACTAACGGTGCCCTACTCCCTCCAGCAGAACGGAGTGGTGGAACGCCAAAATCAGACCATCGTTGGGACAGCGAGGTCTTTGTTGATGACGGTCGGGATGCTTGGGAGATTTTGGGGAGAGGCGGTAATGACGGCCGTCTATCTCCTCAATCGGTCGCCAACCCGAAGCCTCAACGGGAAGACGCCATATGAGGCCTAGTACAATAAAAAGCCAGCAGTACATCATTTCCGAGTGTTCGGTTGCGTCGCATACATGAAGGTAGCGCATCCCCACCTCTCCAAGCTCGATCCTAGGGGGCTGAAGATCATCTTCATCGGCTATGAATCTGGGAGCAAGGCGTACAGACTCTATGATCCTGCAAGGGGGCGAGCTCACGTGTCTCGCGACGTCATCTTCGACGAAAGCACCTTCTGGCAGTGGAACGATGTGATCGAGGTAGACCAAAACCTAAATCAATTCACGGTAGAGTACCACGTCACCGAGCCAGGAGAAGGAGGAGCGCAGCATCGGGAACTGTCACTGCCGCCAGCAGCTGCAACTCCTGAACCAGTGGAGTTTGCAACACCACGGACTGCGGATTCGACGCTGGATATCGATCATGTTGATGATCTGGTGGCCAGGTACCGGAGGATGGACGACCTAGTGGGAGGATGTGAACCACCTAGACTGGAGGCACGCAAGGTCGAAGAAGTGGCTGAACTGCATGCCATCAGCACAGATGAACCGAACACCTTCGCTGAAGCAGAAAGAAACCCGTGCTGGCTGAAGGCAATGAAGGAGGAGATGACATCCATCACCAAGAACCAGACATGGAGTCTGGAGGATATGCCACTAGGACACCGAGCCATAGGGCTCAAATGGGTCTTCAAACTGAAGCGCAACGAAAAGGGAGAAGTTGTGAAGCACAAGGCCCGTCTGGTGGCGAAGGGCTACGTCCAAAAGCAAGGAGTGGACTTCGAAGAGGTATTGCGCCGGTGGCAAGGTTAGAAAGTCGATAGCAATTATTTTAGAGACTTCTTCGATACTGCGCAGGGAGAGGAAAGGAGAAGCCTGAGCTGGTCGGCTACAGTGATAGTGAAATGGCCGGTGACGTTGATGATCGTAAGAGAACCAGCGGGATGATTTACTTCTTCTCAGGCGGCGCGATCTGCTGCAATCAACTAAGCAAAAGGTAGTTACTTTATCTTCTTGCGAAGTAGAGTACTTGCCGCTTCGACGGCAGCAACACAGGGGGTCTGGCTTGCGCGACTGATGGAGGAATTCATCTGAAAAGAATGCGATCCACCAATGCTTTATGTGGAGAACAAAGCTACGATCTCCCTGATAAAAAATCCAGTTTTGCACGACTGAAGCAAGCACATAGAGATCAGGTTCCATTACATTCGGGAGTGTACAAATCGGGGACTTATCAAGATTGACTTCATCCAAACAAAGGAACAGCTTGGAGACATCTCACCAATCTCTGGCACGGGTAAAATTTCAAGGAACTACGTTCAAAGATCGGAGTTCAAATAATAAGGTAGATATACCACAGGTTTTAGACGGAGATTGTTAGATAAAAGGTTGAGGTTTCCTTATTTAGCTTTACACGTTTCCATTATTTGATTGAATATCTTCCTTTGACCATTTGACAAACACGTCGAATGGATTACCAACTTTTTAGGTGGCAATTTTGAAGAAAGTGGCATAGATTTAGTTGGCCACTCTCGGGCCATTTTTAGAATAAGTTAAGTATTTAAATAGGCGAATCTGTTCAGTAAGATATCATCACCTCTTTTTAAGCAAAGTCAAATTGCAATTCTCTCTCTATTATTTTTACGCATTTTTATTTTCTTCCAACTACTTTCCTCTCTCTTCCCGTCAAACGATTTCCTCACACCAATTGTGAAAAGGGATTTCCGTTGCCGATTGTCGAAAAACAACAACACTCACGCAAGATCAAGAGTCCGCACTGATGTTGACTGAGAAGATGCTCAACGAAGAGAAGGTTATGGCAAACCTTCTCACAAAAGGAGAAGACTGAGTGGAGACCACCATGTGGTACCTTGACAACAGAGCAAACAACTACATGACCAGAGATCGAACAAAGTTCAAGGAGCTTGATGAGAAGCTCATTAGAAACATGAAGTTCTGTGAAGAGAAAGGTTTCAACTAATTGCACCGTACACTTCACAACAAAACGGTGTGGTCGAATGAAGAAATCGCACCATAATGAACAGTTCAGGAAGCTTACTCAAGAGCATGCAAGTCCCAGCGATTTTTTGGCGAGACAATATGATATGCGATTTATCTTCTAAACCATTTACCGACAAAGGCGCTGAGTTTGATGACAGAAGCCAAAGATGGTGTATTTTGGCGTAGAGGATCGAACCAAGATACAAAGGTTGTATGATCCGCAACATGAGAAAATTTACATAAGTAGAGATGTCATATTCGAAGAAGAGAAGAAGTGGGATTGGTACAACATTGGCAATAACAAACAAATTGTTACAAAGTTCACTGCCCTTGAAGAAGAGGGAGACACAACAAAACTAGAAGGTCACCAAAAGTGACACCAACAAATCCACATATATCATCACCGGTGACACTAAAAGGCATGATCAATTCTCTAGAACAAGAGAGCTTAGGCGAGAGCATAGGAGGATCTACAACATAAGATGAACTAAAGAAGTTTCATTCTCTTGCTGAAATTTATGCGTATACACTTGAAGAAGAATAGGATCCCAACGAGTTAGTGTTGCTCAGGCTGAGGAGCTGACAACTTACCATGAGGCAACAACTGAGACGATGTGGCAGGAGGCCGTGCAAAAAAAGCGTGAAGCTATTGAGAAGAACAAGACGTGGGGATTAACTAACTGACTGCCCGAACACAAGCTCATTGATTTAAAGTGGGTGTTTAAGTTGAAGAAGAATAGTGAAGGAAATGTCATCAAGCATAAAGCAAGACTCGTGGCGAAGGGATACGTGCAACGACACGGAGTTGATTTTGAAGAGGTTTCTGTTAGATAAAAGCTTGTGGTTTCTTTATTTAGGTTATTCACGTTTTCCTTAAAATTAGTTAGTTGAATCTTGTTTTTAGGTAATTTGAATTAATGCATACATGTAGAGTGGAAGACGTCAACGCGAAGCCTCAAGGGAAGACGCCACACGAGGCCTGGTACAACAAGAAGCCAGCGGTACATCGTCTCCGAGTGTTCGGCTGCGTCGCATACATGAAGATCATGTTACATAAATCCCTACCATTGAGTGAAATTGATCCCTAATTTTTAGTTAACTATTGTTTAGGCAACTATTATTCTATTAAACCCACACAATTAAAGTGAGTGGGAAGTACACGTCCAGTGGAAGCTATCAGAAAACACTCATACAACTAAGAGAGGAACCAACTTACTCATCTTATTCAACTTGTTACACATTACATATATAAACAGAATAGCCACACATTAATAACTACAATAACTTTCCTTAACCGCTAATAACTCCCCTAATAACTTCCCCTAATAATTTTCCTTAACCGCTAAACTTCCCTTAACTGCTAAACTTCCCTTAACAACTCACCCAATGCTCATCCGATCACCAAGAAGATTATTTTCTTGAACATATGTGATACGGAGTTTGTTGCATGTTTGATTCCATGTTCCCATGTGAACATGGTGCACCCCATCAAGTGATGAAACCATTCATTTATGTCTTACCCTCAACCTTTTGTATCGGGCTCAACCGTTCCATCCATGGTACTATACTTAATATCGTACACATCCTTGAATACAACTCTTCATCATTGTATTTTTGTGAGGTAATTTATTTTTTTCCCATGCTAAGGGTGAGTTTTATGGATCGCCTCCACCAATCTTCTTCTTTTTTTTTTTTTTTTTTTTTTTTTTTTTTTTTTTTTTTTTTTTTTTTTTTTTTTTTTTTTNCTATCCAGGCGAGTTCTATAGCACCTGAGTTAAATAAAATAAATAAATAAATAATGCTCAAGGTCAACATAGGAGCAAAATAGACATTTTGTTCTATTATTACTTGATGGGACTAATTTGATTGGGACATAGTCAGAGAAGGGGAGAATTGATTTGATTCGGTCATAATCAGAAAAAAGAGAGAAGAGAGGGGAGAGTAAAAGGAGTCAGGTCTCTCTAGTTCTCATTTTGTCATCTATTCTGACACAACCCTAATCTCATCTCTTTGTTACATTAAGTAACACATGCTCGTTACATATTTATTTTAATATCATTTTCATGCTTTTAAGGTTGTGTCCTAGGTCGATCTATTGACATAATGCAATATGGCACTCGTCATATACTAGTGTACGACATCATATGATAAAGTTCATTAACGTACATCATCTCAAACAATTCTAAATTGTAACTCATACAATTTCTAACCTATCCTATAGTGAGGCCACTTACTTATTAGCCTTAGCCAAAGTACTCCCTAATTTAATTAATGTAAGCTCCCGTTCCTCGTGAGTTGCTCAAAGGTTACTGGGGTTTTTTTTCTATCACATTGTTCGTCACCTTCTGTTAGTATTGCACAATTAAATTAATAATCAATTAATAAATGTGAAATATGGCTCCAAAATGATCTCAATTACCTTATTGCAGCTGAAAAATAGGTCCGAGAGGGTCGAAATCGTAGAAATTAGGTCGGAAATAGAAAATCGAGCCAAATAAATGCCAGAAATCGAGTCAAGTCGAAGCGCTTCTTTTTTCGCAGGTGGACACATGGCAACACTAGGGCAGGCTACGTCATGTAGATGGCATCGAAACAAGGCACGAGACGAGGCGTGGGTCACGTTGGGTCGAGGCGCTATGAACTGGGCTGTCGACCAAAATAGGTTTGGGCCTCGATTACTAGGTTGCTGCTGATGTGGGCTACTAGGCCGAACTTGGGTTTTGGGCCGAGTTGGAATTGGTCCTCGGTTATCGATTTGCAGAGGTGAAACAAGGTGCAGATTCTCGGGTTATGGCTTACTAGGTTTTAGTTTGCGGGTTTTAGGCCACTGTAGGTTGGGCTGGCTGGAGACGCGGGTTTTGGGCCTCGGGTCAATTTGGGTCCGACTAATATCTAACAGATCCTTTCTTCTTCACTCGATTCCCTGCGCGATTCTCTGGCGACATTTCCCCCTCCTCTGTTCGTCGTTTCCGATAGTGATTTCTGTCCTTTTTCTTCCTTTCTTTTGTCTTCCTTTCTTTCATTCCCAGAGTTTCATGGCTTAGAAGTGCCTATAATCACAGATCTATGAATGTTTAGGAAACCAAAATATCAACCTCACTTACTAACGACGACGCGTAGGAAAAGTGCACAAAACATACCTTAGGTTGATGTGCAGTCGTCAGAGATCTCTATAGCGATATAACTCGAGTGTTTTTACGTCGGGTTGATCATCTTGTGATTTGCCGAAGAAGTTCTGATCTCTCTCTTGACCTCTCGATTTCTTTCGTTTCTCTTTTCTCTTCTCTCTTCTCTGCAAGTATTCTGGGCCATGTGACGATGGCTGAAGTAGACTTTACCCGGGTTCAGTAGCTCCTCGGGTCATATCGGTTCTGGGGAAGGAAGAAGAACGAGAATCCTACTTCAGACAAGACCGGAGGGTTTCATTTTCTTCCAATATCTCCGTCGCTATTCTTCCGGATATGGGATCCCATTATCATCCACGAGAACAACATTTACATTACAGAAAGGTAAATTCCTCTCCTCTCAAGAGAACAACACATTTACATTACAGAAAGGTTCTCCCTTTATTCATCAGGAACTGTAAACTAAGAAAATGAAAGAGAAGCGGTTTCTTTCCTTTCTCTTTTCTCTTCTCTCTTCTCTAAGGTATTCTTGGCCGTGTGACGATGGCTGAAGGAGGAGGGAAGCGTCTGTGGGAATTTTGGCATGGCGTGGAGTGTGTTTCTGCTTGAGTCGCGGAAACTTCGAACGAGTTTTCCAACGACTGGGTTTTTTTTAATCGATCGTTACACTATGAGCCAAGCTACAGGGGACACATTGACTCTCTATCTAAAAAAAACTATCTATAGGACCTAATCAACCTAGAATTGTGATATCAAATTGTAATGACCCGATTTTCGATACCTCACAGGTCGACACATATACTCAAGGGTAAAAAGGGTGGTAAGATTTTCTTTTGTAAGGCAAGAGACTCAGGAATTTCAAATTTAAATATACATTCAAAACCGACATAAAAATAGTTCAGAAGTAATATGTGAGGAGTTAAATCAAAATAGTTTTCTAAAAATACATAAGTTTCAAAAAGTAATATTCAAAATAATAATAAAATGACAAGAAGGAAGATGGCTCGATCTAAAGGGAACCCCTGTAGCTGCTCGGCTCCGCACGTGTAATGACCCTAAATTTCCACATACTCAGAGTCGCTACTAACGTCTCATGCTCATCTATAATGCGGAAATATAACTCTTACATGAATATAACTGATAACGTAAACTTCAAAAAAAACGTTTAAAACAACTTCTTCTCTAAAAAATACAGCCATGGTCTTACGTGTTTAAATATGAAATACTGAAATTTAGAGAAAACAAAAACAAATACAAAATAATTTAAAACAATGAAATGCAAAACAACCTATTCTAACTTAAGACTAGAAATTTAAATATGAATCTACCCTATGCACGTGCCACAGTCTCTGCTCGCGATGCCGCCGTCCTCCGTACAAGTGCGCCTTGCCTTTACCTGAAAAATGATGTGGCACACGGCCTGAGTATTTCAAAGAATACTCAGTAAGTGGCCCCACTATAGGGGCCATGCAAATGCAAACACATGCAATCATGATTTAGGGACCTATCTCTAATCATCTTAGGGGTGGCCTCCAGTCTCGGACAAATTGGATGTGTAGTACTTCCCTACACACGACTCACACGTGCGAGTGTGAATCCCCAGGGCGCTCGCACACCCCCTGGACCCTCTGGTCAAGCTAATCTGTAGCGACGTCCGGAGGTCAGCGGAACCCCATAGTGTCATGCACCTCATGAACACCCTCATCTGTGTGCTTTCGCACCTGTGCGCATTCGCGCTCATCATACGGTGCGCGTCCGCACTCATCATCTCTAGGGGAAGTAGCCCTATGCTTATGAACATACAATATGCATGAGGTCCCTCTAAATCCATCATAATGTCTCTTCTGACACAACCCTCTAGTCTCATCTCTTTGTTACTCTAGGTAACACATACTCGTAGATATTTATATTAATATCATTTTCACGCTCTTAGGGTTGTGTCCTATGTCGATCTAACGACATGATGCAATATGGCACTCATCATCATATAGCATGCTCAATATGGAAAACATCATCATATTAAGGTAAACGTCACGCAATCATCATAGTCATCATATTGCCACAAAGTGCATCAAACATATCAAGTACGACATTCATCAAAATATATATATACTGAGCACATCATCAGGTATCATAACCCACACATCATCATAAGTCATACATCATCATAACTCATATACCGCATCGCACGACATAGTTCATACAACACCGTAACTCATACAATTTTTAGCTTATCCTATAGTAAGGCCACTTACCTGGTTGGCCTTAGCCGAAGTACTCCCTAATTTAATTAACATAAGCTCCCATTCCTCGAGAGCTGCTCTAAAGGTTGCTGGAGTTCGCTTCATATCCCACCGTTCATCACCTTTTGTTAGTATTTCACATTTTAATTAATAATCCAACTAACAATGTGAAATACGGCTCTAAAACGGTCTTAGTAAAAATCGAATTCCAAATTTTCATTGTTTCTAAATTTTTTAAAACTCAAATTGAAAATATGGCAATATTATTTCATGCTGCTTTGAATCATTCAATCCAACTATGGTTTGTTATAATATTACAACTATGGTTTGTTATAATATTATATTCTCTGGATACAAACAATAATAACTTTCACATCTTCCATTTACCTTCTTGTACCTCTTTGTTCTCTTCTCTCTGTATTTTTTTTTTCTTTCTTCCTACAAATGATTATGCAATTATAAAATAATCTCAATCAATTCTGTTCTCCTCTCTTTCCTAATATGACTATCCAATTAACAGAAATTCAATCTATTGTGTTTTCTTCTCTTTCCCAAATCACTATCAAATTCATTTACAATCCATTCTAATTTTCCTTCATAAAACTTGACTATGCATCAATCAATTATGATTTTCTTCTCTTTCTTAAAAATGACGATTCATGCCATTGACAAAACCATTTTTCAATCAATTTTGATTTTCGATAAGAGATCCAAAAATCTAAATAATTGAAAAAAGAGAGATCTAAAATAATTTTTTTATCTCCTGCAAAAATAAAAGAGGAGATCTAACTTACCCATAAATTTTCTATCTCTTCCCTTCCTATCAAATCTTCTTGCAGTGAAGCCATTCCTTCCCGATGGCCATTTTTTTTTTGTTTCGGTTCTGTTTCTTTATTTTGTTTCGGTTCGGTTCTGTTTCTTTTTTTTTTTTCCTTTTTTTTTTTTTTTTTTTNATTATTTTTTTTTTTCGGGTTGTTACAGCACGCTCCCACCATAAACATAAGAATAAAATATAATGAGTATATGTGAATGTTTGCTGAATCCACCGCACCTAAATGGTGGTGAGAGTTCTCTTATTTATAATCATTTATAGAATACAGAAATATGGTAAATTACAAATAATATGGAAATAGCGATAAAAGGAAAGAATAATAAATGAATACAATATATTTGCCTTTAATAAAAGGGCAAATATGGTAACCCGTAATGTAAGGCAAATATCTAGATATTTGCCTTATAATGAATAGTCAACTATCCTTAACACCCCCCCTCCCCCACAAGCTGAGCATCGGATTTGAACGAACGTGAAGCTTGGATCTGAAAAATTCAAAGAGAGGTCGAGAAATACTCTTTGTGAAGATGTCAGCAACTTGGAGATGAGAGGGTACATATTGTGTGCGAAGTTTACCAGCGATAACAAGTTCTCGAAGGAAATGATAATCTAGTTCAACATGTTTGGCCCGCTTGTGAGAAACGGGATTAGAGCTCAAAAAAATAGCACTTTTGTTGTCACATAAGAGTAAGGGCTGCTGTGAAATAGGGACCTTGAGGTCATGCAAAAGATGCATAACCCAAAGAAGTTCAGCAGCAGTTGTGGCAAGAGCACGATACTCAGATTCACAGCTGGAGCGTGAGACAGTAGGTTGCTTTTTGGCACTCCAAGAAACCAGATTGTTACCAAGATAAATAGAATAGCCGGATGTAGAACGACGAGTATCGGGACAACCAGCCCAGTCAGCATCCGAATAAGCGACTAGCGTACTAGGAACAGTGGATGGACGAAAGGTAAGACCAAAGTGGAGTGTTCCTTTGACATAGCGAAGAATACGTTTGACAGCAAGAAAGTGATCTGCAGTAGGGGCATGCAAGAATTGACTGACAGAATTGACAGCATAGGCAATATCTGGACGCGTAATAGTCAAGTACTGAAGGGCGCCAACAAGAGATCTGTAGAGAGTAGGATCAGAGAAAGGAGAACCATCAGCAGTCAGGTGTTGAGAAACAACCATGGGAGTGTGAACTGGTTTGCTATCGAGCAACTGAGCACGAGTAAGAATATCTCGAGCATATTTTAACTGACTAATAAAGAGACCATCAGGAGTGGGTGAAGCTTCAAGACCAAGAAAGTAACTGAGAGAACCCAAATCTTTGGTAGCAAACTCAGAATGAAGCTTGCGAGTAAAGCTGTCAATAAGAGATGAGTTGTTGCCGGTAACAATAATGTCATCAACATAAAGAAGCAAATAGATAATGTTAGATTGCTGATGAAAGACAAAAAGGGACGTGTCAGCGCGACTGCAAGAAAACCCAAGTGTGAGAAGAAATGAGCTAAAACGCTGAAACCAAGCACGAGGAGCTTGCTTTAAACCATAGAGGGCTTTCTTTAATAGACAAACATGAGTGGGAAATCGAGGATCAATATACCCAGGAGGTTGTTCCATATGAACACGTTCAATAAGAGTTCCATTGAGAAAAGCATTCTTGACATCAAGTTGTCGAAGAGGCCATTTATTTGTGACTGCAATAGAAAGCACAACACGGACAGTGGTAGCTTTGACAACCGGACTGAAAGTGTCAGTGTAGTCAAGACCAGGAACCTGAGTATAACCTTTGGCAACAAGACGAGCCTTGAAACGCTCGACAGATCCATCAGGCAAATATTTAATACGAAACACCCATTTAGAGCCCACGATGTTGGTGTTGGCAGGGCGAGGAACCAAAGTCCAAGTATCATTTTGTTGTAATGCTCGAATTTCTTCATCCATGGCAGCCACCCAAGCAGGATTCTTAGCCGCAGATTTGAATCCTTTTGGCTCAGTGGATGCAAGAAGAGCAGAAAGAAGTCCAGATGAGCCCAAAATACCAAGATTTGCTGGATGACGAGTCTTGAATATACCAGCTTTGGCTCGTGTGATCATAGGATGAGTGCCCAAAGAAGAGAAATCAACAGGAGGTTCAATAGAGGTCGAATTAGAAGTCGAGGGTGGCAAAGTGGAACCTGCAAGAGAAGTATCAACCTGCACAGACTCATCTACAAGGTCAGAACAAATATCACACGGGGATGAACTGGATCGAGGAATGTGCGGTGATGAAGTGGTAGGGGGGGATGAATCAATATGATGAAGATGTGGTTCCAAGAAATTTGAAATAGGAATAGAGGAAAGAGGTTGGGCCTGGGAGCTAGGGATAGTAGGAAAGTGAGTTTCATCAAATTGAGCATGGCAGGTGATATATAGCTTAGTGGTGGCGGGATCAAGACAGCGGAACCCTTTATGAGCAGGACTATAACCCAAAAAAATACAAGGAATGTTGCAGGGAGAAAGCTTGTTAGGCATATAATCACGCAAATAAGGATAAACACGACAACCAAAGGGATGAAAATTGTCATAATGTGGAGTGTAGCCATAAAGGAGTTCAAAGGGTGACTTACCTCCAAGAAGTGGAGTAGGCAACCGGTTGATAATGTAAGCTGCAGTGCTGAAGGCGTCAACCCAAAAACGAGGAGAAAGATGAGAGTGAAAGAGAAGGGCCAAGCCAGTCTCAGTCACATGACGATGTTTTCTCTCAGCACGACCATTTTGAGCAGGTGTATATGGACAAGAGAGTTGATGGTGGATGCCAGAATTACGTAAATGAGTTTTGAAACAAGTACTAGTAAATTCGGTACCACCATCGCTTTGAAATACCTTGATACGAGAAGAATATTGATTTTCCACAAATTTTTGAAATTGAAGAAAAATATAAAAAAAATCAGATTTAAATTTTAAAGGGTAAAACCAAGTGAATCGAGAATAATCATCAATAAAAATAACATAATAAAGGAAACCCGAATTTGATTTGACGGGAGAAGGACCCCAAAGATCACAATGAATAAGATCTAACACATGAGACGACCTACGTTCATTGCGGGAATAAGGCAATCGATGACTTTTCGCAAGCTGACAAGTATTACATAATGATGGAGAAGGCAATAAAGACGTAAGAGAAAGATGACCTTTTCTATTTAAAAAAGAAATAACAGAATGATTCACATGACCTAGACGAGCATGCCATAAATCATATGAAGCACGTAAAGATTTGTTTCTAAGGGCTGAAATAAAAGCAGAGTTGCCGCGCTCCAGCACATATAGCCCTCCATCTCTTTTACCGGTTGCCACCACCCTTCCTGTTTGACGATTCTGGATAGTAATAAGATTATTAGTAAATGTAACGGAGAGAGGAAAATCAGACGTTAATTTACTTATGGAAAGAAGATTTTTAGTGAGGTGAGGGACAACCAAGACATCTAACAAGTGAATATTTGGAACAGGAGAAAGAGTACCGGTGTGGGTAATGGGTAGGGATGCACCGTTTCCTACAATCACAGAGTCCTTACCCGTGTAATTTTTAGACTGATCCAAAATAGATGGGTCGGCAGTCATATGGGCCGAAGCTCCAGTGTCCAGAAATCAATCAGGAGCATTGGGTCCAACAAAAGAACATGACGTGTTAAAGGCTTCAGCAAGGTGAGCATGAGAAGAATCAGGTCGAACATACCGTTGGTTGCAGCGGTCAGCATAATGGCCCTCTTTGCGGCATATTTGGCAGTGAGGTGGTCGACGACCTTGACTTGAGTGGGTTCGTCCTCGATTAGAAGAGTTATTTTTGTGAGGATAAAAACGACCTCACTGGTTGGTAAAGGAAACAGGGTGGCTTCCATGGGTGCGACCACGATTAGTGGCTGTGAATGCTGTAGGAGTGGAGTCAAATGACTCAAGGGAGCGCTGGAACAACTCAAAACTTTCAGCTTTAGAGACTAAATCTGCAAAACAGGGGATAGAGGTGAGAGCCATCTGAGCAGTAGAAAAAGCTGAAAATTCGGTGCCGAGTCCACGAAGGAACCAGTGCACTTTATCAATGTCCTCGACCGGTCTGCCGATGGCATGAAGTTGGTCACAAATTTTTTTGAAGGCACGGGCATACTCAGCAACAGGTTTGGTGCCACGTTTCATCAACTGCAAGTCATCCTTGAGTCTCAGTTCACGAGCTTTCGACTGATGGCTGAACGTAGTTTCCAACGCAAGCCAAACATCACGTGCAGTAGAGAGACCAACGACAACAGCCATGGCTTCCTCAGTGAGAGAGGAGAGCAGGAGACAGAGAAGTCGTTGATCGGCTGCTCTCCATGCCAAATATTTGGGGTTGAGTGTTGAGGACGTTTCTGGTTTAAAGTGAGGTGGTGGAACCATAGTTCCATCAACATAGCCCAGCATGTNAAATGACTCAAGGGAGCGCTGGAACAACTCAAAACTTTCAGCTTTAGAGACTAAATCTGCAAAACAGGGGATAGAGGTGAGAGCCATCTGAGCAGTAGAAAAAGCTGAAAATTCGGTGCCGAGTCCACGAAGGAACCAGTGCACTTTATCAATGTTCTCGACGAGTCTGCCAATGGCATGAAGTTGGTCACAAATTTTTTTGAAGACACGGGCATACTCAGCAATAGGTTTGGTGCCACATTTCATCAACTGCAAGTCATCCTTGAGTCTCAGTTCACGAGCTTTCGACTGATGGCTGAACGTAGTTTCCAACGCAAGCCAAACATCACGTGCAGTAGAGAGACCAACGACAATAGCCATGGCTTCCTCAGTGAGAGAGGAGAGCAGGAGACAGAGAAGTCGTTGATCGGCTGCTCTTCATGCCAAATATTTGGGGTTGAGTGTTGAGGACGTTTCTGGTTTAAAGTGAGGTGGTGGAACCATAGTTCCATCAACATAGCCCAGCATGTCTTGACTCTCAAGGAGAGGGAGAAGTTGGCTTTTCTAGAGAAGATAATTGGAGGAAGAAAGTTTGATGGTGAGGATTAGAGTATTGAAAGGAAGAAGATGATAAGAAGATTCGGAAGCCTAGAGAAGAAAGGATCAGGGTTATTAAACCAAAAGGGCTCTGATATGAATGTTGGCTGAATCCACAACAACTAAATGGTGGTGAGAGTTCTCTTATCTATAATCATTTGCAGAATACAGAAATATGGTAAATTACAAATAATATGGAAATAGCAATAAAACTTTAATCCCGTAATGCCTTATATGAATTGTCAACTATCCTTAACTCCTTAACAATATAAATCACTCCTACTTGTATGCTCTTGTTGGACTTAAGCCTATGAACAAAAACTTAGGCTATGTGCTCATAATTATTTTTAACGATCACCCAAACTGTTGCTAAGCGACTCTACTAGCTTGGTAAGTCACTGTACAACTAAACGTCTATACCAGCTTGGTAAGTACAACTAACCTTAGTATACTTCCTTCAAGTTGTACTCAATCCCCCATTGCACCTTAAGTCACTGTGACCCATGAGAAGGGCCCTAAGGTAATACTCGCAGCCCTAAGGTAATACTCACAGATATGCAGGATATCCTTTCGTTCTAAAGGTGGCCGTACTCCATACCTAAATTATGGATATAAATTACCAACAACCTTGGCCTTAGTTTATCAACTAGAAATTACTTTTAAATTGGGCAAATGGTCGAAAAAATATAAGCCGAAGAAAATCCAAAAAATATTTGATCTTTCGATGTATAAATGCAGCTTTGACAACAAAATTTATGTAATATCCTCCATGGAAGGAATCAATAATGGAACCCGGTATCATTAAGAAACGGTTTGAATTGGAGAGATTGATAATGTTTGATAACAATCGTGCCACCTGATCATACAATACCTGAATTTATATTCCTTAGTGGCATGTCAACCATATATTTGTATGGTACATTAAGCTCGCTCATAGGTCGAAGTGTTCCTAGATATTCCTTAGTGGCATGTCAACCATATATTTGTATGGTACATTAAGCTCGCTCATAGGTCGAAGTGTTCCTAGAAAGAATCTATTTAAATATATGACTTAAGTTGGAGTCAGCTCATTCCTAACCAAGCTAAAATCGACCTTAAAATTTAATAATATTATATTTAATGTCTTTATAATAGTTACCATATTTGTAAAGTAATTTATAATATGAATGTTATAACATGAAATATACCTAGAATTATATGGAATTAATATTAATATTAATATTCTATAGATAGTCACATATTTTATTGAATAAAAATTTGAATAAAACAACAATAATATAATTTATTACACAATTCAATTTAAAAGCGGTTCTCCTTTGGGACTCATTGCTTCGGTGTTAGATTTGGTGTTAGATGCATCATCAACCTTCTCTATGATATCCTTTCCTCCTCTGCAACGTTCGATTGGATTACAACCTCTTTGATATGGATTTGCAGGAATTCACTATGATTTTTTTTCAAAGGACCGTATTTGATGTATTTTGTTGCATTTGTTATCTCAATCATGTCAATGCTAACAAAAAAAACCACAATTAAAATAATCATGGTTCCCTTCGACATGATGATTATTGATAACAAAAACTAATACAAAAAAATAAAAAAAATTTGGAATGATTTGATCGGAGATACTGGAGATGTATTTATACACACACAATTAGTTATTTTTAGTTTTCTATTGTTATCCCTTCCAAATCTAACCCAACAAAAACACCGTTTAAATTGTATGGTTAAACAAGTTTTTAGGTTCAACAAAATGATAACATTATTTTATTTCTTCAATATCCGAACACAAGAACTTATTTCCATTTTTAGTAAATTCTTTTATAAAAAAGAAACTCAAAATAAATGCAAACATCAAAAGAGTTTAGAGATACCATATAGACATTAAAATGAGACTGATATGAATAATATTTTGATATCCATGTAGATGAGATACAACATTTTAATAAAATAATAAAGTATAGTCAAGAATTACTAGAGTCAATACATGACTCAAACCTATTTTAAATCCGATATTCATATTCGGGATGCTTTGATACACTCTCCCTGAAAGCCATGTAAGTTTAGAAACAATCTGAAAAGATAAAGTAGCATGAATGAATATAAAATTTCTAACTAACACTTCTTGGATACAGTAGTTTACTAAAAATGCTATCGTAGACTTTCTATAGTATTTTGACACATTGTGACAGCCCATGTTATTAAAAGTCGGAGACTTTTTATAGTTTTTGTTTGTAGGGCTATTGTAACAGCCCAATTCCACGACTCTATTTAATGTTGTTCTCCTTTGAATTTCCTTTTCGAGTTTCACTCAAGGTTTTTGATTTGTATCGTTATTGTAACAGCCCAAGCCCAAGCCCAAGTCCAAGTCCACTACTAGCAATATGGTTCTATTTAGGCTTTTGGGTTTCCCCTACTTATTTTTAAAACGCGTCTACTAGGGAGAGCTTTCCACACCTTTCTAAAGAATTTTTCATTCTCCTCTCCAATCGATATGGGATCTCACAATCCTCTACTAGGGTGAGGTTTCCACACCTTTCTAAAGAATTTTTCATTGCCCTCTCCAACCGATATGGGATCTCACAATCCTCTGCAAGGGAGAGGTTTCCACACCTTTCTAAAGAATTTTTTATTCTCCTCTCCAACCGATATGGGATCTCACAATCCACCGTCCTCGCTGACACTCGTTACTCTCTCTAATAGATGTGGGATCTCACAATCCACATCCCTTCGAGGTTCAACGTCCTTACTGGCACACCACTTAGTATCCACCCCTTTTGATTGGGCCGGGCTAGTTGTTGGGCCTTAGTTTACTGGATTGGGCCACAAGTATTTGGGTTGCAGGCCGGTTCGATTGGACTGTGGGTTTGGTCCCGGGTCAGTTCAGCTGAACTATGGCTTTTGGGCTAGATTGAGGTTTGGGCTGCTGTAGTTGGGCTGGGCCGAAGGCAGAGGCGGAGGGGAAAGAAGTCGGGCTATTTTGGGTTCGGGTGGACTCGAATCGGTGGATCTCATCTTCCTTACCTGACTTCGGTCGATTTTCCGGCACGTTTTTTCTCTCCTTCCCGCGGTGTTTCTGTTGCCGATTTCGGTCCTCTTTCTTTCTTTTCCTCTCTATTTGTCGTCCTTCTTTCCTTCCTCGAAGTTTAGTGGCCTAAAGGTTCCTAAACCCACAGATCTAAGAACGTTTAGGAAAACTCAATTTTTCGACTTCGGTTACCTACGACGATGCTTACGAAAAGGCACAAAACGTACCCTGAGTTATTGTGCCTTTGTTAGGTATCCTTCTCGTGGTGGTAACTGAGTGTTTGGTGTCGATTTTCGGGTGGTTTGGGGCTCGTCGGAGGAATTGGAAATTCGCCGACATTATCTGAAATCTCTCTCTCTCTCTCGCTCATATTTTCATCCTTTTCTTTGTTTGCAGGTATTCTGATCGATTCTGGGAGTCGTGGGCTGAGGGCTGAGCAAGGTGTGGCTGTCATTTCCGGCAATTGAGTTTTTTTTTCTTTCTTTTTTCTGGGTCGTTACACATTCAAAGCGACGCAATCTAAAAACCTATGTCCAAGACTTCTTACATTGCAAACAACATAGTCTGAATTCCTAAGAGAATAAGCGGCGTAGTCTAAAACCTATATCCAATGCTTCTTACGTTCCAAACAATGCAGTTTAAAATCTTATGCACAAGGTTTCATACATTCCAAGCGATGCAATCTTAGTCATGAAGATGTTGTACTGTGGAGGTTTAGGAGTTTCTTGAGTTTATGAGTGTAGAGACCTTGGTCCAGTATTCTTGAGTGATACCCAGCATTCTTGAGGCATAAGCCATAACATACTTTTTTTAAGCCTTACTCAACTCTTATAAATTATAGAATCATCATAGTAATGTGCATGGGTCATTCAAAATATCACGAAATTATAATATGTCTGTTAAAAGTTCTATAAAAATTTTGAATCTTGGTAAGGAGTCATTAATGATAACTTTGTCATTTCCCATAAGGGTTGGCTTATACCTGTGACATGTTCTAGAACCTTGGAGATTGGAGATCTTGTATTGTCATTCTTAACATCATACTCAAGTTTCTTATAAAACTTGTATTACGACATAATATAAAACATAGCATAAATGTACCAATTAAAGCCACTGGAGTGCGACGAGTTGAGCTGGCAATGGAGAAGGGCGCAAGTCATGGGTCGATCACCAAGTCGGAGCAACTTGTAGGTTGCGCGAATTTGGAAGTTGAGTCGTGGGGCGTTGCTAGGTCTCGAGTTGGTTGGTGGGTATCTTGGTGGGTATCTTGAGTGCTCCAATCTCTTCCCCATGGTAAAGACTATGTCATTTCAGTTCCACCATAGGGGTGTGACATCTTGAAATGCTACACGATTGGCATCTTTGCTCGGCTCGCTTATGAATTTCGGTGGGAGGAATCTTGTGCTTGGTTGGTCATCCTTCTTCAGTTAAGTCGCTAATTTCTATAGGTTCTTGCATCTCGACTGCTCGTTACAAGTCTATTTGAAATGACATTTTAAGTGCTTAACAACAGTTTTTTTTTTCCGGTTAGAAACACGTTTAAACATTGGAAAGTTTATTCAAATCGAAGGCAAGCATTTGAACTAAAATTCATATTAAAACACCTCAATATTAGTTTCGATCACGACATGAAAACTATAACCTATAGCCTCCGTGATCTCAAACACACAGGGTTGTTTACTAATTTAACAAATACTGAAAGCATGGTTATTTCAGCTAACTTATCAAAAATTGAATCAAATAGTATTCTCACGTGAATGATCTGATCAACTACAGGAGTAAAGAAGGGTTACTAGACGTAGTAGAATAAGTTACTAACGGAGCAACTACAGGAGAATTGGTAGTAGTTGGGTGGACCACCTTTTGTGTTTGTGGACCAAGTTTTGTGCGTTAATCAGACAAATTGTTAGTGGTTCTTAACTTGAGGAGAAATTTTAGGAAGCTAGTTAGTGCTTTCTCCCCTATCAATATGTTCATTTCACAACAACAAAAGAGAATTGAAAACCGAGGTGCTTAAAATTACTTTGTTCAAATGGCTCTCTCCCTTCAAGTTTTTCCTTTGCATCTTTTACTTGTGTCGACAAATTTTGATCATGGTTCAAATCCAATATTTGGTATTAGATCCAGGATGTTGAAAAAAATATCGTCACCCTACAAAGACAACAAATCAGAAGTGACAATAATATAGAGCGAAAAGGAGGGGAGTGTAAGGCTCGAGTACCTGTTACTCACAAAGAGTAACTACAGAACATAGTTGATAAAGATGCGTGTCAACAACGGGCACAAGGCATGTCGGACGTCATCGAGCATGGAAACATTGAGGAGCATAAGGATAGGATGGCTCTTGCCGCCATCTATCAAGCAGAACTAGAAGACGTTCTTCTCATGTTGGTAGAGAAGAACTCGGCAAAGACAGCGTGGGAGACGCTGCAAGCAATGTATGTTGGTGAGAAACGTGTTAAGGAAGCAAAGGTGCAGACCTTGAAGAGTGAGTTCGAGGCTATCCGCATGAAGGACGGTGAGTCAATAGATGACTTTGCCATGAAGTCAATGATGATCGTCAGCGGCATTCGTTCATTAGGTTACATGGTGGAGGAGATCTCCGTCGTCAAGAAGTTTCTTCAAAATGTTCCCCCAAGATTCATACAAAAGAACATGTTAGTTGAGGTGGTCGTTGGTTGTCTTAAGGTCCATGAGGAGAGACTTCGTGGCGATGAAGACAAAGAGAAGGAGAAATACCTCTTACTAACCCATGAGGAGTGGCTCGCACGATCGAAAAAGAATGATGTGATGGCATGGCCCTAGACGTGATGACAGAAGAGGTCGTGATAATACCTCAAAAACCACCAACAATGCTAACCCCTAGAAGGACAAGAGTATGGTCAAGTGTTACTCTCGTGAAAAATATAGGCACTTTACGATCAAGTGCCAGAAGAAGAAGTGTGATGTGGAGGCAAACCTCACATTCACGCAAGATCAAGAGTCCGCACTGATGTTGACTGAGAAGATGCTCAACGAAGAGAAGGTTATGGCGAACCTTCTCACAAAAGGAGAAGACTGAGTGGAGACCAACATGTGGTACCTTGACAACAGAGCAAGCAACCACATGACCGGAGATCGAACAAAGTTTAAGGAGCTTGATGAGAAGCTTATTGGAAACGTGAAGTTCTGCGAAGAGAAAGGTATCAAGCATCAACTAACTACACCGTACACTTCACAACAAAACGGTATGGTTGAATGAAGAAATCGCACCATAATGAACACTCCAGGAAGCTTACTCAAGCATGCAAGTTCCAACGATTTTCTGGCGAGGCAATACGACATGCGATTTATCTTCTAAACCATTTACCGACAAAGGCGCTGAGTTTGATGACAGAAGCCAAAGATGGTGTATTTTGGCGTAGAGGATGGAACCAAGGTACAAAGGTTGTATGATCCACAACATGAGAAAATTTACACAAGTAGAGATGTCATATTCGAAGAAGAGAAGAAGTTGGATTGGTACAACATTGGCGATAACAAACAAATTGTTAGAGAGTTCACTCTCTGGAAGAAGAGGGAGACACAAAACTAGAAAGTCACCGAAAGTGACACCAACAAATTCACATATATCATCACTGGTGACACCGAAAGGCATGATAAATTCTCTAAAACAAGAGAGCTCACGCGAGAGCAGAAAAGGATCTAAACCATAAGATGAACTAAAGAAGTTTCATTCTCTTGCTGAAATATATACAGATACACTTGAAGAAGAATTGGATCCCAACAAGTTAGTGTTGCTCGGCCGAGGAGGTGACAACTTACTATGAGGCAACTGTTGGCTTTTTCGCCTTAATCTCAAATTAATTAATTAATTGATGTTTTGATGATAACAAACCTACCTTCAATTATTAACAATTCTCAGTATACAGTGTAAGGTTGGGAATAACGATTTCAACATCTTTTTTTGTTCACTCAAACTAGAGATAAAATGAAGAAGTTCCAGTCTAAACAAGATACCCGATGTGATGATGTGGCGGAAAAATTGACATCATGGACCAGCAGCAAAATTGACATCATAGACCAATCGAAGTATGACATTTATAACTTTGTTAGAGTAACCAAGGGTGGAGTTTTCAATTACATTTATAAAAGTTTTAGGACTTTTAATAAAAAAAAAAAAAGAAAATAGTATTTGAATTATAAAATCATTTCAATTACATTATAATGATTTAAATTAGATTTATAAAACTTTCCAATTACTCTTAAATTATTGCTCACATGTTTTTCATTAACATTCTTTTATTATATTATTACATTTAAATATGTTATATATATATATATATAAAAGAAACATGTGGTCTATAATTTTTTACGATAAATTTAAAAAATAAATAAATATTATTTTTCGGTCCACGGTTCACATTTTAGTGGTCCATATTAATTCCTATTTTTACAACTTGATCGCTATTTAAACTCATCACCTCTTCATATTTTTCCGAACACAACACATAGAACATTTCACAATACACAAGTTTCATAGTTTCCTCGATCTAAACTTTTTTTTTTTTTTAAAGCATCCATTGTTGCTCTCTCTAAGTTTCCAATTTTATTTCTTTTTTATCTTATTCCAGAGAGAGATGTCTGTTGTATTGTGAGAAAATTGTAAATCTATTACTTCAGAGAGTTGTGGTGTGTTTCTATAAGATTTCAGACAATTGTACTGGTTTGATCCTGAGCCGTGGAAAGGATTGAGTTTGCTCTTGAACTCGTAAAAAGAGCGGTGTACCGATTTGATCCTGAGTCGTGGAAATGATTGAGTTTGCTCTTGCACTCGTAAAAGGAGAAGTGTAGCGGTTGGGCTCTGATCTGAGGAAAGAGTCAGAAAGTTTTATTCAAATTCCCAAGAGGCGCTTGGAGAGTGGAGTAGGTCGAGTTTGACCGAACCAATATAAAACTACGGTGTAATATTTTCTAACCATTTTCCTATTTAATTTCTAAATTTTAAGTTTTATGGCATGTTATAAGTTTTAATTGTTATTAAAAAAAAAATAATTACATTGTTGAAACCCTATTCACCCCCTCTAGGGTTGTCATATCGATCCAACAATTTGTATCAGAGCAAGGTTGCTCTTATTAATTTTTTTTTTTATAAACTTTATTTTTAGAGATTATGGCGAATCTAGGTGTTAAAAACGGTTTTTGTGAAGGACAATCAACTTCTAGACCTCCTTATTTTGATGGATCTAATTATACGTATTCGAAAGCTAGAACGAAAATTTATTTGCAATCAATTGATTATCCATTATGGTTAAATGTTAATAAAGGCCATTATATTCCAATAAACATTGTTAATAATATTGAGGAGCTTAAAATGGAGGATGAATTTGATGAGCATGATATGAAAAAATGTTCTTTTAATGCTAGTGTTATAAACTGTCTTTATTGTGCCCTAAATAATGATGAATTTAATAGAGTATCTATGTGTTCTTCAGCATATGAAAATTGGAAAACTCTTAAAGTAACTCATGAGGGAACAAATCAAGTTAAAGAAAAACTCTTGAAGTAACTCATGAGGGAACAAATCAAGTTAAAGAAAAACTCTTGAAGTAACTCATGACGGAACAAATCAAGTTAAAAGAAACAAAGATGAACATGTTAGTTCATAATTGTTTACTTGTAAGTGACAACGGGAAAGAAACTCTTTCAAGTAAAGGAGTGAGCTTAAATGAAAAGAAGGAAGAAGGCTCTTCATCCGTGCCAAAAGTATGCCTCATCTCATCCCAAAGACTTGATTATTGGTGATCTCGAACAAGGTGTGAAAACTCGTTCCTTTATTAATTTATTCTATAATCCTGTTTTTTTTTTTTTTTTTTTTTTTTTTTTTTTTTTTTTNTAGATTTTAGCGAAGAACTAAATCAATTTGAAAGGAACAAAGTTTGGGAATTAGTCCCTAGGCCCTCTAATATTTCCATTATTGGAACCAAATGGATTTTTAGAAATAAAATTAATGAAAATGGGAATATGATAAAAAAATAAAGCTAGACTTCTTGCTCAAGGTTATTGTCAGGAGGAAGGTATAGACTATGAAGAAACTTTTGCACCCGTTGCTAGATTAGAAGCTATTAGAATGTTACTTGCATTTGCTTCTTACAAGAATTTTATATTATATCAAATGGATGTGAAAAGTGCATTTGGTTATATTACGGAGAAAGTTTATGTAAAACAACCTCGTGGATTTGAAAATTTTTATTTTCCACATCATGTCTATAAGTTGAAAAAGGCTCTTTATGGCTTAAAACAAGCTCCAAGAGCTTGGTACAGTAGACTTGGTAATTTTCTTATTGAGAATGATTTCAAAATGGGTAAGCAGATGATATGCTATTAGTGCAAATATATGTGGATGATATTATATTTGGTTCTACTAATCCTTCTTTGTGTGAAGAATTTTCTAAATGTATGCTAATGAGTTTGAGATGAGTATGATGGGCGAGCTCAATTTCTTTCTCGGACTTCAAATCAAACAACTAAAAGATGGTATCTTCCTAAATCAAGAGAAGTACACCAAAGATTTACTCAGAAGGTTCAAGTTCAATGATCATCTTCCTAAATCAAGAGAAGTACACCAAGGATCTACTCAAAAGGTTCAAGTTCAATAAAGGTAAGATTGCAAAAACTCCAATGAGCACATCTACCAAGCTTGATAAAGATGAAAAAGGTAAATGTATAGACATAAAATCTTATCGAGGTATGATTGGATCTCTACTTTACTTAACTGCTAGTAGACCTAATATTATGTTTAGTGTATGTCTTTATCAATTTTGTCGTAAAGAATCTCATCTACATGCGGTTAAAAGAATATTTAAATATTTGCTTGGGACTATTAATTTAGGATTGTGGTATTCTAGAAATGTTGAGTTGAAATTGGTAGGGTATTTTGATGCAGATTTTGCGGGAAGTTTACTTGATAGTAGAAGTACCAATGGAACTTGTCAATTTCTTGGTAGTTCATTAGTTTCTTGGTTTAGTAAAAAGCAAAATTCGGTTGCCTTATCTACTACAGAAGCGGAATATATTACAGTGGCTAGTTGTTGTGCTCAAATTCTTTGGATGAAATAAACTCTGTGTGATTTTGGATTAAAATTTGATAGTGTACCTCTCTTTTGTGATAACACCAGTTGTATTAATTTAACCAAAAATTCTGTTCATCATTCTAGAACTAAACATATTGACATTAGACATCATTTTATTAGAGAGTATGTGCAAAATAGACATATTATTCTTGATTTTGTAAACTCTAATAATCAATTAGTAGATATTTTTACCAAGCCGTTAAATGAAGAAATTTTTTGCAAAAATAGGCTTGAGTTTAGTATTATTCAGTGTGATATATCTTGAATTTGAGCTTGGTATTACTCAGTTTGATATATCTTGAATTTTATAATTTTAATTATAAGCATGTTTTTAGGGGAGCATGTCATTCTTTTATTATTGTTTTAGTGTTCTTATTTATGATTACAAGGGGAAGAAAATTAGAAAAAATAAGCAGTAAGTTTGTTATTTTATAATTAATGAATCACTTTGTTGTTATTTTATAATTAATGAATTACTTCGTTGTTGTGATGTTTCATAATTCATTGAAGCATTCATATTGGGGAAGAATATGGATGTGAGTGAATTTCAAAGTTCTCTTGATATATTAGAATGCCTATGATGATGCATCGATATTGGTATCAATATTATTATTTGGACATGTGCATTATTTTAAGTTTTATGGTTTTCATACTATTTTTCTTGAAATGGTTTGTCATTATCAAAAATGGGAGATGGTTGGTTTTTTCGCCTTAATCTCAAATTAATTAATTTTAATTAATTAATTAATTGATGTTTTGATGATAACAAACCTACCTTCGATTATTAACAATTCTCAGAATTTTGTCCACAGTGTAAGGTTTGAAATATTCAACGTCTTTTTTGGTTCACTCAAACTAGAGAAAAAACGAAGAAGTTCCAGTCTAAACAAGATACCCGACGTGATGATGTAGCGGCAAAATTGACATCATTGGCCAATCGAATTCAAAACAAGATACTTGAATTGATGATGTGGCGACAAAATTGACATTATGGACCAACGGCAAAATTAACATCATAGACCAATCGAAGTATGACATTTATAACTTTGTTAGAGTAACCAAGGGTGGAGTTTTTAATTACATTTATAAAAGTTTTCAGCTCTTTTAATTTAAAAGAGAAATATTTGAATTATAAAATCATTTCAATTACATTTATAATGATTTCAATTAAATTTATAAAACGTTTCGATTACTCTTAAATTATTACTTACATGTTTTTCATTAACATTCTTTTATTATATTATTATATTTAAATATGTTTTATATATATTTATTTTTAAATATATATATATATATTTAAATGAAACATGTGGTCTATAATCTTTTACGATAAATTTAAAAATAAATAAATATTATTTTTCGTCGTACACGTTTCAGTTCATGTTTTAGTGGTCCGTATCAATTCCTATTTTTACAACTTTATTGCTATTTAAACTCATCACCTCTTCATATTTTTTCAAACACAACACAAAACATTCACAATATACAAGTTACACAGTTTCCTCGAACTTCTTTTTTAAAAGCCTCCAGTGTTGCTCTGTCCAAATATCCAATTTTATTTCTTTTTTATCTTATTGCTGAGAGAGATGTCTATTATATTGTGAGAAAATTGTAAATCTATTACTTTAGAGAGTTGTGGTGTGTTTCTATAAGATTTCAGACAATTGTACCGGTTTGATCCTGAGCTGTGGAAATGATTGAATTTGCTCTTGAACTCGTAAAAAGAGCGGTGTACCGGTTTGACCCTGAGCCGTGGAAAGGATTGAGTTTCCTCTTGCACTCGTAAAAGGAGCGGTGTAGCGGTTGGGCTCTGATCCGAGGAAAGAGTCAGAAAGTTTTATTCAAATTCCCAAGAGGCGCTTGGGGAGTGGAGTAGGTCGAGTTTGACCGAACCAGTGTAAAACTACGGTGTTATATTTTCTAACCCTTTTCCTATTTAAATTCTAAATTTTAAGTTTTATTTTTATTAAAAAAATAATAATAATAATAATTACATTGTTGAAACTCTATTCACCCCTCTAGGGTTGTCATACCGATTCAACATATTGTTGGCTTTTTCACCTTAATCTCAAACTAATTAATTTTAATTAATTGATGTTTTGATGATAATAAACTTACCTTCAATTATTAACAATTTTCAGTATTTTTTTCGACCATGTAAGGTTGGGAATAACGATTTCAACTTCTTTTTTGGTTCACTTAAATTAGAGATAAAACGAAGAAGTTCCAGTCAAAACAAATACCCGACATGATGATGTGGTGGAAAAATTGACATCATGGACCAATCGAATTCAAAACAAGATACGTGACGTGATGATGTGGTGACAAAATTGACATCATGGACGAGCGGCAAAATTGACATCATAGACCAATCGAAGTATGACATTTATAACTTTGGTAACGTGATGATGTGGTGACAAAATTGACATCATGGACGAGCGGCAAAATTGACATCATAAACGAGCGGCAAAATTGACATCATGAACGAGTGGCAAAATTGACATCATAGACCAATCGAAGTATGACATTTATAACTTTGGTAGAGTAATAAGGAGTAGAGTTTTCAATTACATTTATAAAAGTTTTCCATTACTTTTAAATTAAATGGAGGAGGGTTTGAATTATAAAATCATTTTAATAATAAGAGTTTTCAGTTACTTTTAAATGAAAAGAATTATAATAATTTCATTTACATTTATGAAAACTAGTGGTTACGTTTATGAAAATTAGTTATTACTTTTAATCGAAATGATTTCATTTAAAAACCTAGTTTTAAGAAAGAAAATTATTTGAATTATAAGATCGTTTCACTCATTTCAATTAGATGTATAAAATTTTTCAATTATTTTTGAAATGTCACCGTTTTCGTTAACATTTTTTTATCATATTATTACAAAATTAAAAAAATGAATTTTGTAATAATATAATAAAAAAATGTTAATTGAAAACTGTGAGTAACATCTTAAAAATAATTGAAAAGTTTTATAAATCTAATTGAAATCAGTGTAATTGAAACGATTTTATAATTCAAATGATTTTCATTTAAAAAACTTCTTAAAACTAGTTTTTTAAATGAAATCATTATAATTTCTTTTCCGATGACGAGTAACAACTAGTTTTCATAAATATAAATAAAATCATTATAATTTCTTTCCGGTTAAAAGTAACAATTAATTTTCATAAATGTAAATGAAATCATTATAATTTCTTTCCATTTTAAAAGTAACTTAATTGAAATGATTTTATAATTTAAATACTCCTCCATTTAATTTAAAAGTAATGGAAAACTTTAATGGAAATGATTTTATAATTCAAATACTCCTTCATTTAATTTAAAAGTAATGAAAAACTTTTATAAATGTAATTGAAAACTCCACCATTTATTACTCTACCAAAGTTATAAATGTTCTACTTCGATTGGTCTATGATGTCAATTTTGCCGCTCGAAGTCAATTTTGTCATCGCATCATCATGTTAGGTATCTTGTTTTGAATTCGATTGGTTCATGATGTCAATTTTGCCACCACATCATCACGTCTGGTATTTGTTTTGACCGGAACTTCTTCGTTTTATCTCTAATTTGAGTGAACTAAAAAAGACGTTGAATATTTCAGACCTTACAATGTGGACAAAATTTCGAGAATTGTTAATAATTGAAGGTAGGTTTGTTATCATCAAAACATTAATTAATTAATTAAAATTAATTAATTTGAGATTAAGGCGAAAAGCCAACAATCTCCCTTTCTTGACGATGACAAACCATTTCAAGAAAAATAGTATGAAAACCATGAAACTTAAAATAATGCACATGTCCAAATAATAATACTGATACCAATATCGATGCATCATCATAGGCATTCTAATATATCATCAGAACTTTGAAATTCACTCACATCCATATTCTCCCCCTATATTAATGCTTCAATGAAATATGAAACATCACAAAGTAATTCATTAATTATAAAATATCAACGAAGTGATTCATTAATTATAAAATAACAAATTTAGAGTGTATTTTTCCTCATTTTCTCCCCTTTGTAATCATAAAAAAGAACACTAAAACAATAATAAAAGAATGACATGCTACCCCTAAGAATATGCCTATAATTAAGATTATAAAATTCAAGATATATCACACCGAGTAATACCAAACTCAAATTCAAGATATATCACACCGAATAATACCAAGCTCAAGCTTATTTTGCAAAAAAAAAAAAAATTCTTCATTTAACGGCTTGGTAAAAATATCTGCTAATTGATTATTAGAGTTTACAAATTCAAGAATAATATGTCCATTTTGCACATGGCTCTCTAATAAAATGATGTCTAATGTCAAAATGTTTAGTTCTAGAATGATGAACATAATTTTTTGTTAAATTAATAGCACTGGTGTTATCACAAAACATAGACACACTATCAAATTTTAATCCAAAATCACAAATAGTTTGTTTCATCGAAAGAATTTGAGCACAACAACTAGCAACCGCAATATATTCCGCTTCCGTAGTAGATAAAGCAACTGAATTTTGCTTTTTACTAAACCAAGAAACTAATGAACTACCAAGAAATTGACAAGTTCCACTAGTACTTTTATGATCAAGTAAACTTCCCGTAAAATTCGCATCAGAATATCCTACCAATTTAAACTCAACATTTCTCGGATACCACAATCTTAAATTAATAGTCCCAAGCAAATATTTAAATATTCTTTTAACGGCATGTAGATGAGATTCCTTAGGACAAGATTGAAACCTAGCACAAAGACATACACTAAACATAATATCAGGTCTACTAGCAGTTAAGTAAAGTAAAGATCCAATCATACCTCGATAAGATTTTATATCTACACATTTACCTTTTTCGTCCTTGTCAAGTTTGGTAGATGTGCTCAGGGGAGTTTTTGCAATCTTACCTTCATTGAACTTGAACCTTCTGAGTAAATCCTTGGTATACTTCTCTTGATTTAGGAAGATACCATCTTTCAGTTGTTTGATTTGAAGTCCAAGAAAGAAACTAAGCTCTCCCATCATATTCATCATACATTTAGAAAATTCTTCCCACAAAGAAGGATTAGTAGAACCAAATATAATATAATCCACATATATTTGCACTAATAACATATATTTTTCTTTAATTTTAATAAAGAGAGTAGTGTCGAACTTACCCATTTTGAAATCATTCTCAATAAAAAAATTACCAAGTCTATTGTACCAAGTCTATTGTACCAAGCTCTCGGAGCTTGTTTTAAGTCATAAAGAGCATTTTTCAACTTATAAACTGTTAGGCTATGGAGCCTGATACTTATTTATAGTTTGGTCAACGGTTATATCCGGTAAAGCTATATTTGGTAAAGCTATATATAGTAAAGCTATATATGGTAAAACTATATCCGGTAAAGCTATATATGGTAAATAGCTATATATAGTAGATGGCTAAATCTGGTAAAGCTATATATTAGTAAACTATACCATATATATATATATCTGGTCCGGTAGAGCTTTGAAAATGTACTTTTTCTATTCTCTGTACTCTCTCTTGTTGTACATACATGAAGTCATCAATACAAAATCCTTTTAGCCAGAGTTCTCCTTGCAACTTNTTTTAGCCAGATTTTCCTTGCAACTTTTCTCTATCCTTTTTTCTTTGTGTTCATCTAGATCGAGCGTGTGCGTTGTTGTGCGATCCTAACAACTGGTATCGATCCTAACAACTGGTATCGATCCTAACATAAACATGATGTGGAAAATCAACTTATTGACATGTTTTGCCGTGTGCCATGACTTCATCCTCTTTGTCACTATGAGCCATGAAGCAAAACTTTGCTACTTTTTCATCACTTTGAGATTCATTTGCATACATTTTATTATGAGCTAACATACTAATTTTTGTTTCTTTAACTTGATTTGTTCCCTCGTGAGTTACTTCAAGAGTTTTCCAAATTTCATATGCTGAACAACACATAGGTAATCTATTAAATTCATCATTACTTAGGGCACAATAAAGATAATTTATAGCACTAGTATTAAAAGAACATTTTTTTTATATCATGTTCATCAAATTCATTCTCTAATTTAAGCTCCTCAATGTTATTAAAATTTTTATTGGAATGAAAGGACCTTTACTAACATTCAACCATAATTCATAATCAATCGATTGCAAATAAATTTTCATTCTAACTTTCCAATACGTATAATTTCTTCCATCAAAATAAGGAGGTCTAGAAGTTGATTGTCCTTCACAAAAACATATTGAGACGATGTGGCAGGAGGCCGTGCAAAAAAAGCTTGAAGCTATTGAGAAGAACAAGACGTGGGCACTAACTAACTTACTGCCCGGACACAAGCTCATTGATTTGAAGTGGGTGTTTAAGTTGAAGAAGAATAATGAAGGAAATGACATCAAGCATAACGCAAGACTCGTGGCAAAGAGATACGTGCAATGACAAGGAGTTGATTTTGAAGAGGTTTCTGTTAGATAAAAGCCTGTGGTTTCTTTATTTAGGTTATGCACGTTTTCCTTAAAATTAGTTAGTTGAATCTTGTTTTAGGTAATCTGAATTAATGCATACACGTAGAGTGGAAGACACCAATGTGAAGCCTCGACGGGAAGACGCCACACGAGGCCTGGTACAACAAGAAGACAGTGGTACATCATCTCTGAGTGTTCGGCTGCATTGCATACATGAAAATCATGTTAGATAAATCCCTACCTTTGAGTGAGAGTGATCCCTAATTTTTAGTTAACTATTTTTAGGTAACTATTGTTTTTTTAAACCCACTTAATTAAAGTGAGTGGGAAGTACACGTCCAGTGGAAGCGCCTGAATTAAGTTGCTCACATCTTTCCATTTTTAGGATATAATTTGTTATTTAAATATCCCAATTAATGAGAAATGAGAAACATCCGGTCTTCACCGCATACTTTCTCTCTCTGTTATTTTTTGGTTTGTTTCTTCTTCCAAGAGTATTCCTTCCACTTTTTCCTTCGGCTTTTTCCTCAATGATTTCCTCATCAGTCAAAACAACAAGTGGTATTAGAGTCTGGCTTAATCCACCGGTGGTATATCATTGCGGAGGAACCAACTTTATCAAAAGCCAAGTTGAAAAGCTCAATTGGTTACAACGTCGACCTAACAACAGGTCTCGGGTTCAAGTACTCCATCACCGCCACTAAGAGGCCGATGCTACGAAGACGAACCTCGAGTTGTCGTCGAGCGAGTGATTAGGGAGACGACTGCCTCTGTGCAGTACCCGATGTTGACGAGGTCCAACTACAACGAGAAGGCCTTGTTGGTGCGCGTCAACCTACATGCACAAGGGTTGTGGCACGCTGTCGAGCTGGAGGAAGGAGAAACAATCGAGTATTGGGAGGATCAGCTGGCGTTCGTTGCCATATTAAGGTTTGTGCCTCCAGAGATGCTAGCGTCTCTCTCTACCAAATGCACCGCGCAATCAGCTAGGGAGGGTATCAAATCCCGTCGAATTGGTGTGCAGCGAGTGCGGGAATCCAACATCGAGCAGCTGCAGAAGGAGCTTTCGTAGATCCGCTTTAAGGACGGTGAATCCATCGATGACTTTTCAATGTGGATCACGAGGCTCGCCAACAGCATCACCACTCTCGGTGGGAGCATCAGCGAGACAGAAATCGTGAAGAAGATGCTGCACGTCACCCCCGATCACCTTGAGCATGTCACGATTTTGATCGAGACATTACTTGACGTGAACGACCTAACGATAGAAGAGGTGACCGGAAGATTGCACAACGTTGAGCAGAGGAAGAAGAATGCCACTTCAGCTGTTGACAATCAGGGTCGTCTTCTCCTCATCGTCTTCTCCTCACTGAGGAAGAATGGCTTGTACGCCTAAAGCTCTGTGACAACACCGATAAGAGCAATGTGTCCTCTAGCCGCAAAGGCGGTAAGAAGCCATGGAAATCTCATGGGCAGACGCGCTAGAAAGAAGGGGATCAAAAGAAGGAGTCGACTGATGATGGGCCAATCAAGTGCTCAAACTATGGGAAGAAAGACCACCTGAGCAATAATTGTCGGAGCAAGCTCAAGAACAAGGAGAAGGCCGAGAAGGCCCATGTGGCTCAATTCGAGGAGGATGAGCCGACTCTTTTCATGGTGAGCGCATGGGTCTTATCCAACATCCCCAATTCCAATTCCAAATCTACGGAGTTAATCGACGACGGCGTAACTGCTCCTCCGGTGAGCATCAAACCCGAGGAAGAGCTCTAGCTGGGAGTAACAAAGGCACTGGCTGGGGAGCCAATTCAACTGAAGGAGGAACGAGTGTTCGCTCAGATTGGCGAGAGGGGAGAGCAGCATGAGCACCGACGATGGGTCCTCGACACAAGGCAACAAATCATATGACAGGGGCTAGATCCGCGTTCTCCAAGATCGACTTAGGGATTCGCGGGATAGTTAAGTTCAGCAACGGATTCGTCATCGAGATCAAAGGGTGCGGCACCATCTTGTTCGTTGGCAAGAGAGGCGAGCACCACAAGATGACCAGTGTCTACTTCATCCCGAGGCTCAAGGCTAACCTTGTGAGCTTGGGTCAACTCAATGAGACTGTCTACCACACTTCCATCGAGCGCGGGCTACTTAAGATCTGCGATGATCGATGATGGCTGCTCACGCAAGTTCGATGCACGATAAACCACCTTTACATCCTGGAGTCGGAGATAGAGCAACCAGTCAGCCTCTCGGCCAAGACCAAAGAAGTATCTTGGAGGTTGCACGGCAAATAGAGGCGTACCCCCTTTCCGTCTCAGGCATCCTACCGCGCCGATGAGCCATTAGAGCTCGTGCACTGCGATATCTGCGGGCCCATCAAGCCGACGACCCCAGGTGGCAAGACCCCTCTTCCTCATGCTGGTCGATGACAAAAGTCGCTTCATGTGGCTGATCCTGCTACAAGAGAAAAGTGAGGCGGCAGAGGCAATTAATTGCATTCAAGCGCGAGCGGAGGCCGAATGCGGGAAGAAGATGCGAATGCTGCGCATGGATCGAGGCAGAGAATTCACCTCAACGAGCTTCGGTAAGTATTGCGACGATCTCAGCATGCAGCAGCAACTAACGACGCCCTACTCCCCCCAGCAGAATGAGGTTGTGGAACGTCAAAATCAGACCATCGTCGAGACAACAAGGTTATTGCTGATGACGGTCAGGATGCTAGGGAGATTCTGGGGAAAGGCAATAATGACACTCTTCTACCTCCTCAACCGGTCGCCAACAAGAGGCCTCGACGGGAAGATGCCACATGAGACCTTGTACAACAAGAAGCCAGTGGTACATCATCTTCGAGTGTTCGGCTGCGTCGCTTACATGAAGGTCGCGCGTCCCCACCTTGCCAAGCTTGATCCCAGGGGGATGAAGGTCATCTTCATCGGCTACGAACCTAGGAGCAAGGCATAGAGGCTCTATGATCCTATGGGGGGGCGAGCTCACATGTCGCGCAATGTCATCTTCGATGAGAGCACCTTCTGACAGTGGAATGACGCGACCGAGGCAAACCAAAACCCAAACCAATTCACGGTGGAATACCTCGTCACCGAGCCGAGAGAAGAAGGAATGCAGCATCAGGAACCGTCAGCGGCTACACCCCCTGAACCAGTGGAGTTCGCAACACCACGAACTGCGAATTTGATGTTGGATGCCAATCACAATGATGGTCTGGTGGCCAGGTACTGGAGGATCGAAGACCTACTGGGAGGAGGTGAACCACCTGAACTGGCGGCACGCGAGCTCAAATTTGAGTTCAAACAATAAGGTAGATATATGATAGTAGGGCTTTAGGAGGAGATTGTTAGATAAATTCCTACCTTTGAGTGAAAGTGATCCCTCATTTTTAGTTAACTATTATTCTGTTAAACCAACACAATTAAAGTGAGTGGGAAGTACACGTCAAGTGGAAGTGCCTGAATTAAGTTGCCCACATCTTTCCATTTTTAGGATGTAATTTGTTATTTAAATATCCCAATTAATGAGAAAATGAGATCCATCGAGTCTTCAGCGCATACCTTCTCTCTCTGTTATTTTTCCGTTAGTTTCTTCTTCCAAGAGTATTCCTTCAACTTTTTCCTCAATGATTTCCTCCTTAGTCAAAACAATAGATCACATGTCCCCACCTTGCCAAGCTCGATCCTAGGGGGTTGAAGGTCGTCATCATCGGCTACGAACTAGGGAGCAAGGCGTATAGGCTCTATGATCTTGCAGGAGGGGGGCGAGCTCATGTGTCGCGCAACGTTGTCTTCGCTGAGAACACCTTCTGGTGGTGGAACAACGTGACTGAGGTAGACCAAAACTCAAATCAATTTCTGCTACGCCCCCTGCACCTGGCACACCTACGCCAACACGAACCACAATTCCTACTACGCCCCTTGAACCAGTGGAGTTCGCAATACTACGTACTGCGGACTTGACGTTGGATGTCGATCATGATGATGGTCTGACGGCCAGGTACCAGAGGATTGAAGACCTACTAGGAGAAAGTGAACCACCGTGACTAGTGGCGCGTGAGCTCAAAGAAGAGGTGGCCGAACTCCATGCCATCAGGGTGGATGATCCGAACTCCTGTTGTTTTTAACTGAGGAGGAAATGTTAACGGAGAAAAAACCAAATGAAAAATCTTAAAAGAAAAAATAACGGAAAAATAACAGAGAAAGAGAGAAAGTATGTGCTAAAGACCCGATATCCGTTTGTCATTCAATTGGCATATTTAAATAACAATATATCCTCAAAATAGAAAAGAAAATGGCAATTGAATTAAATTCATTACACGACATGTGAATCCCACTAACTTTAATTGTGTGGTTAACTAAAAAATAGTAACTAAAAACTAAAAATAGGAATGATTTTCAGGGAGATTTTCAACCTAGGATTTATCTACCATCTTTTTTTTTTGGCTAAATCAGAAAGGAATTTATGCTGGTTGAAGAGATGGCGTCCATTACTGAGAACAAGACGTGGAGTCTAGAGGACATGCCATTAGAACATCAAGCCATAGGGCTCAAATCGGTGTTCAAACTAAAGCGGAATGAAGAGGGAGAAGTTGTGAAGTACAAGGCCCGTCTCGTGGCGAAGGGCTACGTCTAGAAGCAAAGAGTGAACTTCGAAGAGGTATTTGCGCCGGTGGCAAGGTTGGAATCCATCCGCTTGTTGCTGGCGATCGCGGCACATTGCTCTTAGGAGGTCCACCACATGGACGTGAAGTCTGCTTTCCTCAACGGAGAGCTGAAGGAGACCGTTTGTTCGACAACCACCTGACTTCCTGGACAACAACAACCCTGACAAGATACTGCGCCTGCACAAGGCACTCTATAGGCGTCGACAAGCACCACGAGCTTGGAACGCAAAGCTCGACAATATGTTGAATTGGTATGACAACCCTGAAGTTCAAGCGTTGTGCCTCTGAGCATGGCATGTACACGCACGGTCACGACGAGCACCGCTGATCGTGGGAGTGTATGTCGACGACCTCATAATCACTGGAGGCGACATAGAAGTTCTTGGAAGATTCAAGCGGGAGATGTCAAAGAACTTCAAGATGAGCGATCTCGGCGTGCTCAACTACTATCTCGGCATTGAAGTGCAATAGAGTACTATCGGCTTCACCATCTGTCAAAGTGCGTACGCGAAGAAGCTGCTGGACACAACTGGGCTAGCAGACAGTAACCCTACAAGGACGCCAATGGACGCTTGGGTCCAGCTAAGGAAGGACGGAACTACGATGGCAGTCGACACCACCAATTAACGTAGCATTGTAGAGAGTCTGCGTTATATGGTAAACACATGCACTGACCTCACTTATTTCATTGGATACGTGAGTAGGTTTATGGAAGCACCTAGGGAGGAGCCTCTCGTGGCTGTCAAGTGCATCCTCCGCTATGTGGCTGGAACCAGAGGCTGGGGTCTAAGATACTGTGATGGGAGAGGAAACGAGAAGCTTGAGCTGGTCGGCTACAGTGATAGTGACATGGCTGGTGACGTTGATGATCGTAAGAGCACAAGCGGGATGATTTACGTCCTCTCAAGCGGCACGATCTGTTGGAAATCATCTAAACAAGAGCTAGTTGCTCTGTTCTCTTGCGAAGCAGAGTACATCGCCGCTTAGATGACAGCCACACAGGGGATTTGGCTTGCGCAGCTGATGGAAGAACTCATCGGAAGAGAAGGTGATCCACCAATGTTATACATGGACAACAAAGCTACTTTCGGGAGTGTGTAGATCGGGGGCTTATCAAGATTTCCTTCATCCGAACAGAGGAACAGCTTGGAGACATTTTCACCAAGTCTCTGGCATGGGTAAAATTTGAGGAACTCCGCTCAAAGATCGGAGTTCAAATAATAAGGTAGATATACTACAACTAAATTTAGGAGGAGATTGTTAGATAAAAGTCGGTGGTTTCTTTATTTAGGTTATTCACGTTTTCCTTAAAATTAGTTAGCTGAATCTTTTTTTAGGTAATCTGAATTGAAGCATACATGTAGAGTGGAAGTGCATATTTTTAGCTGGCCATTTCCGGAGCAAGATTTGTTGGCCATTTTTGTCCTTTTTAGAATTTAGTTTGTTTTAAATAGTTTAATTAAATGAGAAACATTTGTACCATGTTTTCAACCAAGTCAAATCCCAAGCTCTCGTTCTCTTCCTATTTCTGTTATTTTCCTGTGCAGTTTTTTTTTTTCTTCCAATAAATTTTCTTTCGGCTATTTCTCCTCCATCAACCAATTTACTCTCACGCTCAACCAAAAGACATCAGTTCTCGCTCCTGTGGCTAGACTGGACACTGTAAGGTTGATCCTTGCCCTCACAGTTTAACACGGGTGGGAGATCCATCACTTAGACGTCAAATCAACATTCCTATATGGTGACCTCCAAGAATAAGTATATGTTGCCTAACTAGAAGGGTTCGTCATCAGAGCCGAAGAGCACAAAGTGTAATAGTTGTCAAAGGCCCTCTATGGTTTACGGCAAGCACTGAGGGCGTGAAACATACGTCTGGACAAGAGCTTAAAGAGTCTAAATTTCATGAAGTGCTCGCAAGAACAAGCAATGTATACAAGAAACAATGAGGCTGAAACACTCATAGTTGGCGTGTACATTGATGACCTGAACGTCATTGGTACAAGTGTTGAAGGCATCAAAGAGTTCAAGCAGCAAATGATGAAAGAATTTGAGATGATTGATATTGGGTTACTCACGTACTACCTCGGTATTGAAGTAGATCAAAAGAAAGATTGCATCATGCTAAAGCAATCGACCTATGCTAAGAAGTTGTTGCAGCAATTTAAGATGGCAGAGTGCAACCCGACCAAGTATCCCATGGAACAAAGTTACAACTCAGAAAAGATGCTGAAGGAAGCTTGGTGAATTTCACTGAGTATAGACGCGTCATCGGAAGTCTAAGGTACTTGACTCATACTCATCCGGACGTTTCATATGTTGGAATAATGTGTAGATACATGGAAAAGCCCACTATGATGCATCATCAAGCGATGAAACACATTCTCCGCTATGTGAAGGAAACCACAAGCTACAAAATGAAGTATCAAAGAGGGTGAGGTCCTGAAGAACTAGTCGATTTTAGCGATAGTGATTTAGAAGGAGATATTGGTGATAGAAAAAGCACTGCAGGAACAACGTTTTATCTAAACGAAAATTTGATCTCTTAGAAATCTTAGAAGCAACGAATTGTTGCACTATCTTCTTGTGAGGCAGAGTTCATGGTAGCAACTGCGGCATTATGCCAAGCATTTTGATTGAAAATTTTGTTGAGCGAAGTGACTTGAAGTGAACTAAAGTCAGTAACTCTCTATGTCAGCAACAAATCTGAGATTGCACTAATGAAGAATCTGATATTTCACAGATGCAGCAAATACATTGACACTCCCTTCCACTTCATCCGTGAGTGTGTTGAGAAGAGACAGATCGTTGTGGAGTTCATTTGCACTATTGAGCAACGTGCAGATATTCTAACCAAGGCCCTAGGAAAGGTTAAGTTTGCAAAGATGCAGAAATTTCTGGGAGTGAAGAATCTCGAACAAAATCAAATTTATGGAGGAGATTGTAATCTAATAAACTTGAGCTAGTAGAACAAGTTACTAACTTATGTAGTATCTTTAGGAGAATTGTTAGCTCAGTAGAACAAGTTACTAATGTATAGAGTAACCTTGGAAGAATGAGTAGTTGCCAAATTGTGGACCAAGTTTTGTATTTGTGTACCAAGTCATGTGTTTTAATTAGGAAGATTAAGTGTTTCTTAACTTGATGAGAAAGTTTAGGAAGTTAGATAGTGTTTTCTTTACTATAAATACTAATGAGATGTATGCTCATTTCACAACAATACAACAAAAAAAGAGAATTGAAAAGGTAAGTGCATAAGATTACTTTGTTCCAAAATCTCTCTCCCCTCAAGTTTTTCCTTTGCTATGTTATGAAATAGGTCCATTTTTTGTTGCGTAAAGGTCTGATGAGTAGATTTTAACTGTGTAGGATAATGAAGATGAACTATGTCCTCAACGCCCCCTCTAACCGTAATGTGTTTAGGTTCTTTTTTGCCTTCTTTATTTCTCTCTCCTCTCCTAAACCATTGTAACTATTTTCCCGAATTTCGACAAATGATTGTGAAGGTATGAAAGTCAATAGCAATTATTTTCTAGAATTTTGAGATTGTAGAAGTGTGTTACGCTTATTTATAATATACCATTTGGGACAATGGATTTATATACCATGGTGGTCACGTAAAGATTGTTAAAATCGTACTGAGTTTCTAGATAACTAAATATTGTAGATTTGATAGTTTATGAGAGATCATGGAGACACGTATCAAAACAGTTTTGGATAGTAAAAAAATGATATATTATATTCTTTTTTACCCACGGTAAGAAAGAAAGGCATGCATTACATTATCTATGGTCATTTGTATGTATGGTATATGTGAATTGCATATTGCTCGATAAAGAAGATGGATGATGCTATGTACTCTATTGATTATATATTTATGGACATTTGAGATTTTAGATAGTGAGTATACCAAATTTTAGGTACTAATGCTATTGCGTTTGTAATTGTTGATGTAAATAAATCAATGTTGATCCACAAGTTCAAATCTAATACGAAAATGCAGGAGATAATGCACCAAAAATCAAGATTTTGGGAGAGATTTGCATTTAGTAACGTAAACTCAAAGTTACATATTTATGTATTATACATACATATACACATCAATAAATTTGATGTGAGAAACATATTTTGTTCATTTGAATTTGATTGTGTCAGCTCTATAAATCGGATTAGGTTTATCATTGGATGAAATACATTGTTGATATTGACCTTAAAAAAGAAACGGTAGGGACATCTAGTCCGTGAACCGCCAACCATCGCACTGTAAAAATAGAATAAGTTTTATCCACAGTCATTTGTTCCTCTTAAAAAAATCTACTAAATTCATTGAGTTGTTCCAAAGAATCAAAAGGGCCAGTTATTAATGGAATTCCTTGTTGGCTCTGTGTAAAATACTCACTTGGACGAAAGCTTCCAAAAACATCGTAAGTGTAACGATACACTTTTTGAGGAGAGAGAAGGCCAGAATAGAAAATCAAAAGAAAAAAATACAGAGGAAGAGAAAAGGNCCCGTAAACCCTAGGGGTGGCCGCCTCCCTTAGGGAGAAGGGAGCACCAGTGTGGTTCGAAGCAAGAGGAAGCCGATGCGCCACCGGAGAACGGACGAACGACGACGCGTCCACCGGCGACAGTAGCCAAGCTCTGCGATTTGGACCATCGGGACTTTCGGACAGGGAAGACGCAGCACAAGCGTGGGTCGACCCTCGGCATTCCGCGAGACGTCTCAGCCGGCGTGCAGCCGCTCGTCGCAGCCATTGGTTTCTGCTCCATCGGCGGCTTCGCGAACCTCCGGCTCGGCTAAGTGCGGCTTAGCAGTGCGGCTTGGCGGCTCGACATCCGAATAATATACCGATTCCTAAGTTTTCGACCCTTCCGGAGCCATTCCCACCCTCGTTTCAACCATCTGAGGTCAGTATAACTTCATTTTTGACAAATAGCTTGCGATAGGAACGTCTGGTAGCTAGGCACGAGGGATAGTTGTGAAGGCGCTCTAAGTGTATCATGTTATCTTATAGGAGGTAATTAGGCGGGGGAGTTAGCGTTGTGGGCAACTTCGGCCAAGGCCAAGGAGGTAAGTAACCTTACTGTTGGCGTTAGTTATGTATGTATGTTGGTGCGTGCCCTGTGGCACTCGCATGCACCATATGTTGTTGCTGTATGCTAGGTTGAATGTTTCTTGCAGTGAAATACCATGCATGCTATGTTTATGTATGTGAGTCTTGCAGTGAATTGCTATGTATGCCATGTTTATGAATATGATGTTGTGACACGGTGTGTTGCCCTGTATGTATGATGAGCTTGATTGACATGTCATGATTGTAATGAGAACCCCGCATGCCATGAATGAGATGACTAGTATGCTATGATATGCTTGTTCAATGTGGACCCGGTTATACTATGATATGCTTGCTCAATGTGGACCCGGTTATGCTATGTAATGCGGCGAGGGGATGGAACGTTGAATGTATAATGCCATGGAGGTAAACCTTAAGAACCTCATGCACGCTATGGTTATGTACCTGGGGCACTCCCCTGTTATGCTACTGATGGTATGGATGCGTATATTCGATATTGTGTTCGCCATGATATCATGCAGGCCCTCCTTTGTCCGTGGCGTCCGGTATTGTATGTCATACATACCCGACCAAGCCAGGCCTAGGGAGTTCGCTTGCGAGCTCGCCTAGTGGGCCCACAGACACACACGTGGGCCACGTGTGGGAAATTACCATGCATCCACCCCTGCCCGGACAAAGCAAGGGCCTAAGGCCATGGGAAGGAATGGAAGGCAGACCCCTCTCTCAGTTTCGTTCTCCTCACAATGTGCGGCGTGTATGGTTATGATGTGCGACATGTATGGTTATGATGTGCGACATGTATGGGTATTCTATCTGACAAGTATGTGTGTTGTGTGCGTCATGTATGTGTATCGTGTGCGACATGTAGATGTATTGTGTGTGACTGCTTGTATCCGGGTGTATGAATATATGCTTAACCCCAACAGTGGAGCGACTTACTAGGTATTTTATATAATACTCAAGCCACGTGCTACCAATATTTTCAGGTAAGGGCAAGGCTCCCATGTACGGGTGACGGTGGATGATGCGAAGGGCCATGGAAATCTTGAGGAGAGTCTATAGTGTCGTAGGCGCCTGTTGGATTCTTTCGAGTTCATAGTTTTGCGATTGTTTCCTCTAGTTCTCTGTTGTTTACTTCTAGGCTAGGTTATCGCAATTGTTTTCCTAGGTATGAACTGCTTATATTGATGAATGCATTTTCGTTATTCAGACTGTCCCACATGAACTCTTGTCCTGTTGATTTGACGAGTATAAGGTAACGTCGCTAATTAGGGTAGAGAAAATTAGGGGCGTTACAGTAAGCTAAACCTGTGGTGATGAATAACCAACCTGCAATTAATAGAGAAGGTATAGTAATGCTATGAATGACCCAGTATCGAATATTGGTGATAATATCAGCAAAAGAACGTTCACCTGTGCTTCCAAACATGCCCATATCATACCGATCCTTAAAAAAAATAAAAAAAATAATGGGTGCACATCATTTTGTGTCAATTTTTTAAAAATTAATCATGAAATCACTTCCATGGGAATATTTTTTAATAGCGGTAAAATGTTAACCAGAAAAAAATGACATACCAATGAATATTTTTATAGTTTTTTTCTCGTACATTTAATGCCTTGGTTTGGATTCATATTAGTTAGTCACTAGAAATCACTTTTATTAGGTTTATATGTCAAGAAAAAATTCTTTGATTTGTTTATTAATTCAAGGCTAGTAATATTAATAATATTATATTTAATCTCTTTATAATAGTTATAATTTTAATTTATGATTGATGTCCTAAAAAATAAAAATATACTAGAGATTATATGGAATTAATATTAATTTCTTTAAAAACATAGATGTCACGTCTTTTATTAAATAAAAGAACAATAATATAGTTTATTACACAATTCAATTTAAAAAGAGGTTCTCCATTAGGACTCATTGCTTGGCTATTAGATGCATTACCACTCGGAAAAACTGTATCATTCTTATCTATGATATCATTTCCTCTGCAACGTTCAATTGGATTACAACCCCTCTGATATGGATTTGCAGGAATTAATTTAATAGATTCAATCTTAGAAATTTATAATCTACATCTTGTGATAGTTCTCGTAAGTTTCACGTTTGAATGTGTTCACTTTCTGCTTCATTGGTCGTTTGTTTAAGGAGTAACTCACTCAATTCTCATCTGATCAACAAAGAGATTATTTTCCATAATATATGTGATAGGGAGTTCGTTGCATATTTGATTCTATGTTCTCATGTCGACATGTTGCACTCCATCAAGTGATGAAACAATTCATTTATGTCTTACCCTTAAATTTTTGTATTGAGCTCAACTGTTTCATCCATGGTCATATACTTAATATCGTACACGTCCTTGAATACGACTCTTCGTCATTGTACTTTTGTGGGGTAATTTATGTTTCCATGCTAAGGATGCCCATCTCGAGTTTTTAGGATTGCCTCGAGGAATCCTTTTATTTATTTATTTTTTCTATGGTCTACTCATGCTAGGTCTTCCCATTAGACATCCAAACGCGGGTTCCTTTTCTATCCTGTCAACAATTTTATTTAGATGTTGGGTAAGTTTCAAGAAAGTCTAGGTTAACTTCCAGCTCCATCTCAACCGACATCCTGCTCTCAAGGAGGTGGAGTCCTAAAGTTAACTACTTATTGCATTGTTTCGAGGGACATTTTTGGTTGACAGAGCCATGAAGTCCTTGTCCTTAGTACAAGGTATTATTCCTTGGTTGGACACGCACCATGCGCCCTTAAAAGATTGTTGGAATCTTCATGTACAATTTTGCCTCTGAACCCACATGCCGACCATAAAGATTGACTCAAACGCATGAACCTGTGGCTAGTGGTTTGATCTCTTCTCTCTACCTCATACATATCGAATTAGTTTAGCTTTTCTCTTCCAAGCCCATGTTTCCATCAATAGTATCCTACTTCTTGTCGGGCATGGTTATCCCCTTATCAGGATACTACTAGTTTATCAAGTAGCATTCAATCATATCCTTACTCGTAGCCATTTAAGATCGGGTGTTTGTCCAAACTAGGTGCCATTCTAGATTAGGTGTCATTCCACATGCTCAAATCTAATACGAAAATGCTTGAGATAATGCACTAAAAATGGAGATTTTGGAAGACATTTACAATTAGTAACCAAAACTCAAAGTTATATACGTATGTATGTATGATGCATCAATAAGTTCAATGTCATTAAACCACCACACTGCAATATGACTATTTTTAATACCGGCAAGATGTTAACTAGATGAAGTACTTTTATAGTTTTTCTCTCATACATCTAACAGTACAACAATTAAAGGTGTACGTGGCATTGTGGCAGCATTTAAAAATAATTTCTCCAATTTTAGATATAAATGAGCAACCTTGGCCTTGGTTCATATTAGTTAGCCACTAGAAGTCACTTTTAAATTGTGATATTTGTTGAACAAATATAAGTGGATGAAAATTCAAAACATACTTTATTTTCGATGTATAATTGTGACATTGACGACAAAATTTATGTAATATTCTATGTGGTAGGAATCTGTAGTGGGGAAACAGGTATCTTTGAGAAGACAAGTGTGCCACCTAATCATTCTGTAATAACTCAAAAATTAGGAAAAGAAAAAGAAAAGGAAATTTGTTTTACATTCCCTAAGTTGAGAAGTGAGGAGTTGACCTCCACTATAAAAGTGAGATCCCTTACCTCGTGCCCTTTCCTACTAGTTTCAACTCTAGGAAAACATTTAAGGTTAGTATGATTACCTTTTAGAAAATTTTAACTTTTGGAGTCTCGTTTAAATTATTTTATGCAAAATTAGATGAGTCAATCCCCATTCTACCATACTAATTTAAGTAGAATTAAAGTTTAGAGAGCAACTTTAAGCTAGTATCAAGGGGTCGTAGTAGCTTCGGCCTAGGACAACCAAGTAAGTAGTCATACTATTAGTTCAGTCAGAAGATTTGCCTTGTGTATGGCGACGCGTACCCAATGACCCTTGCACGTGTCATTTATGCTTTATGTTATATGATGATGTGATGATATTATACGATGATGTGATGACGTTATATGATGATGTGGTGATATTATATAACGATGTGATGATGTACATGATGAAGACTTGAAATGATGATACGATGATGATGCTGCATGATAACATGATGATGTAATATGTGTGATGATGAGATTACTTAATATGATGTTATTCCATATTAAGATGATGTGCATGTATTAAATGTCATGATGCATTATGACAATGATTTTTATAAGACACAACCCTAGTTCATGCTAATGATGATGAACATATGAAGGTCAATGCATGCATGTTACTTAGAGTAACATGTGAACAATGTATAGGGTTATGTCATAAGGATAATTTAAAGATGAAAACTACAGGGACCTCATGTGTTTTGTGTGTACATATACATCATGTTACTTCCCTATTTATGATGATGAGTACAGACGCGTACACTATGATGATCATCATCATCATGCCTTGCATGATACTCGAGGGTTTGTTGACCTCAGGACGTCGCTGTGTTTTGTGTGTACATATACATCATGTTACTTCCCTATTTATGATGATGAGTACAGACGCGTACACTATGATGATGATCATCATCATGCCTTGCATGATACTCGAGGGTTTGTTGACCTCAGGACGTCGCTCTGAACAACTAGCTTGACTATGATGTTAGTGTCACTGTCGGTGCACTTTCTACGACTGATGTGTCTCCCCCTTCTTCCAAGGTAGTAAACTCTATAAAAGTTTGTTTATTATTGCCAAGGCTGCACCAATCCTGCTTGTTCTCTTATTCGAATATGACATCTCTACTTACATAAATTGTTAGATAAATAGAAAATCATTCCTATTTTTTAGTTAATAAGTTAAACCCACCCAATTAAAGTTAGTGGGATTCACACGTCAAGTGGAATAACTTTAATTCATTCGTCACTCCTTCCCATTTTTAGAATGTGATTGTTATATTTAAATATCCAATTGAATGAGGAATAGAATGTCTTCAGCTCAAATATTGTCTCTCTTTGTTTTTCGGTTATTTTTTTCTCCTTACAATTTCTTCGACGTTTTTCCTCGGTGGACGATTTCCTCACGCTCATCAAAGATAACGAGTGGTATCATAGCCTAATTTAATCCACCAGTGGTATATAATTATATAATTGCGGAGGAGCCAATGTTATAAAAAATCAACTTGATTAGCTTAATTGGTTAGAATGTCAACTTAGTAACACATAGGTATTAGGTTCAAGTAGAAGAAAATGTAATACATAGGTCTTAGGTTCAAGTAGAAGAAAATGTAAAGTGCGAAAATACAAACATCACGTGGGGTCCCTCCTGAGCAGGCTCACTCACTCTTCCACGCTGCCGTTGAATGTGGAGAAGGCAATCAAAAGATGTGATAACCTCGATCAGGGAGGGTGATTGAGCCACACAAATTTGCATGAACTAGTTGTAGTGGGGTTTGAGCTATTTGATCTATAGAAACGTTTGTCTTGCTTGTTTGTGGCCCTGTAGATGTAATTTGGTTGCCATTGTTTAGTTAGAAATTTCAGTAGTCATTTTTTTAAAAAAAAAAAAACCAATTAAAATCGGCCAAAAGTATTTGTGAAAAAATGAGAGGAAAACAGGCAGGGGAGAAACATAGACGGGTAAAACCGCGGACGAAAATGGAAGAAAAACATTATTGTTTGTGCTGAATCAATATAATATTATAACAAACAATATTTGGATGGAATGATCCCTGCCACATCAAATAATATTGACATATTTTTAATTTAAATTTTACTACCAAACACAATTTAGAAACAATTATAACATGAAATTCGATTTTTACTAAGGCAATTAAGTTTATATTCAAAACAGGTGAAACCTCGATATAAGTAAGAACAAATTCGAAGGATGAAAGAAAGAAAATTTGGAGCTAGATAGAACTTCGGCTAAGGCCAACCAAGTAAGTGGTCTTACTATCGGCTCAGTCGGAAGAAATGTCTTATGTATGTGACACGTGCCCAGTGGCCCTCGCACATGTCATTTATGTTTTATGTTATATGATGATTATGAGATTATATGATGATGTGATGATATTATATGATGATGTGATGACGTTATATGATGATGAATGATGACGTAATGATGTTAGATGATGACGTGATGACGTTAGATGATGATGTGATGATGTGATGATGTTATATGATGATGTGATGACGTTATATGATGACGTGATGACATTAAATGATGATGTGATGATGTTATATAATGATTTAATGACATATTGATGTGATGATTTTATATGATGATGTGATGATGTAATGATGTTGACATGATGATGATGATGCCTGATATTACGATGATATGAGACGTATGATGATGAAATGACTTAATATGATGATGTTCCATATTAAGATGATTGCATGTATTAAATGTTACAATGCACTATGACGACGAGTTTTCAAACACACAACCCTAGTTAATGTTAATGACGATAAATGTTGGAAGGTCAATGTTGCATGTTACCTAGAGTAATGTGTGAACGAGGTATAGGGTTGTGTCATAAAGATGATTTAAAGATAAAAACTACAGGGACCTCAGGCATTTTGTGTGTTCATATACATCGGGATACTTCTTTATCCATGATGATGATGATCATGCCTCGCATAACACTCTTGGTCTGCTAACCTCCGGATATTGCTACGGACAGCTAGCTTGACTATGATGGGTCCAGGGGAGGTGCGAACCGCCTGGGGAGCCACACTCGCATGTGTGGGTCGTGTGTAAGAAAGTACTACACATCCAATTTTTTCCGGACTAGAGGTCTCCCCTATGATTGTTTTCAATGATAGATCCCTGAATCATGAGTTGCACGTGTTTGCATTCACTAACCCTAATGGTGGGGTCATTTGCTAAGTATTTCTTAAAATAATTAAGCATTGTGATACTTCTTTTTTCTTTTTAGGTAATTTTTTCTTTTTAGGTAAAAGCAATCTCAACACGCCTGAGTCGAGCCCATGACACGTGCATAAGATAGTTGTAAATGTTTAATTTTATGAGGAATTTTTAAATATTAGATTTACACATGAGTATAGATGATGACGAAGGTAGCTATTCTAAATAAGTACAAATTTAGAGTCGTTACAATGAATGTCTAGGTTCTTCATCGGTTTTGCGTGAGGAGCGCCTTGAGTCACTTTGGCCTATGAGAAAGGCCCTAAGGTAATACTCATACAGGAGACCCTTTCGTTCTAACGACGGTCGTACTCCAAACCTAAATTATCATGTAAATAAATTAATACCGATCACCATGCAAAATGCACGAAATAATAAACCAAAAATGAAGATTTTCGGAGTGATTTGCAATTAGTAATAGAAACTCAAAGTTATATAGGTATGTATACATATATATACATCAATAAGTTGGAGGCCAACATATTATCTTAGAATTAGTCATGAAACCACTCCAGGCATTGTAGTAGCATTCAAAAATAATAATTTCTCTAATTTTTTTTATATAAACCGACAATCTTTGTTAGACGAACACGACTCTCCACAATTGTACGATAAGCTCTCATGGCTTTGCATTGGGGTTCCAAAAGGCCTCATCTCAATGTAGAGTGTATTCTTAGATTATAAACTCATGACCATTCCCTAAATTATCCAATGTGGGACACTTTCATCCAACACTCCCCTCGAACAAAGTACACCTCCCCTTAATCGAGGCTTGACTCCTTTGGAGTCTTACAACACCTCCCCTCGCACCTCCCCTCGAACAAAGTACGCCTCCCCTTAATCGAGGCTTGACTCCTTTGGAGTCTTACAACACCTCCCCTCGAACAAAGTACGCCTCCTCTTAATCGAGGCTTGACTCCTTTGGAATCTTACAACACCTCCCCTCGAACAAAGTACGCCTCCCCTTAATTGAGGCTTGACTCCTTTGGAGTCTTAGTCATTTTTTGCCTTCCCTTAATTGAGGCTTGACTCCTTTGGAGTCTTAGTCATTTTTTGCCTTCCCTTAATTGAGGCTTGACTCCTTTGGAGCTCCCCTTAATTGAGGCTTGACTCCTTTGGAGTCTTAGTCATTTTTTGCCTTCCTTTGGAGCTCCCCTTAATTGGAGCTCCCCTTAATTGAGGCTCGACTCCTTTGGAGTCTTAGTCATTTTTTGCCTTCCCTTAATTGAGGCTTGACTCCTTTGGAGTCTTAGTCATTGTCTTAGTCATTTTTTGCCTTCCCTTAATTGAGGCTTGACTCCTTTGGAGTCTTAGTCATTTTTTACTGCCTTCGAGGCTTGACTCTTTTTTCTTTTTGGAGTCCTTTGTTCGACATTCGAATTTGCCTATCTATTGGCACGATTAAGGTTTAGGGCATGACTCTGATACTATGTTAGACGAACACGACTCTCCACAATGGTACGATATTGTCCACTTTAAGCATAAGCTCTCATGGCTTTGCTTGAGTGTATTCTTAGATTATAAATTCATGACAATTCCCTAAATTATCCGATGTGAGACACTTTCATCCATATTAGTTAGCAACTAAAAATCACTTTTAAATTGGGCAAATGGTCGGGAAAATAGATAGTAATTGACAAAATTTATGTAACATCCTACATGGCAGGACATGAAGGTCATTAATTGAAGAGATTGAAAACATTTGTTGACAACCATGCTACCTAATCATTCAATTCTGAATCCACAACCAAATATTTATATTGTACACTAAGTTTGCATGTAGGTCGAAGTTTTCTTAGCAAGAATTCATGTAATGTATGACTTAAGTTGGAGCCACCTCCTTCTTGACTAAGCTGGAATCGACCTTATAATTTTAAACGCTCGATACTAGAATCGACAATTAAAGCATCTGAGGTTACATTAATCGGGGATACACGACAGAATGAATTTTTTTATTTGAAAATTGCACCTCCAAGAAGCGTAGATCTATTTCAATTATTGTTTTCTTTTATTTTCTTTCCATTCCGAATACCGTGTCTTTCTACTAGGACAGATAGATGAATTCTAAAGTAACTTATAGTACGAATGTCGTAAAAACAAAACTCATGACATGAATTATACTAGAAATTTTATGGAGTTAATATTGATATTCTTACAAACATATAGATATAGATGTCCAATAATATAGTTTATTACATAATTAATTTAAAATTCTCCATTAGGACTTATTGCTGGGCAACTCGCATCATCATATCCTTCATCATTATCTATGATATCATCTTCTTCATCATTATTTGTGATATCATCTTCTTCATCATTATCTATGATATCATCGCTTTCAGCTCCTCTGCAACGATCGATCGGATTACAACCTCTTTGATATGGATTTGCAGGAATCTTTTTACAAAGGTCAGGATGAGTTGGGCTGCATACAAGATCACGGTTTTTTTTCAAAGGATCGTAATTGATGTAATGTGTTGCATTTGTTATCTCAATCATGTTAATGCTAACAAAGAGAACCACAATAAAAATAACCATGGTTCCCTTCGACATGATGATGATTGTCGATAACAAAAACTAACACAAAACTAAATTTTGGAATGATTTAATGGGAAATACTCTAGATGTATTTATATATACACAATTAGTTATTTTTAGCTTGTTGGGATTATTTTTATCTCTTTAAAATCTAACCCATAAAAAATACGATTTAAATGGTATGGTTAACATTTTGACAAGTTTGTAAGTTGGACCAAATGACAACCTTATTTTATGCTAACAATAAAGTTCTTATATTAGTTTTTTTTTTTTTTTTTTTAAATAATAATAAAATTATCTTTTTTAATCAAATTTGAAATTTTCTTGATGCTTAACCGCCCCCTCAATAGATTTTGAGTCAGTCAAAAGTTGATATGATTTTTAGTAAATTATTTTTAAAAAAATGAAACCGGTCCAAGATCCACCGCTAGCAGATATGTTCTCCGGCCTTTTCCTTTTAGGTTTCCCCTGAAGGCTTTAAAACGCGTGGAAAAGTTTTACACCCGTATAAATGGTGGTTTGTTCTCCTCCCCCACCAAAGTTGGACATCACAAATATATTCATCCAAATTAATATTATTGTTCAATTCATTTGAGTGTTAAAACTTGCAACCTTATTTTAAGGGTCATTTTAAGACGAAAAAAAGAGATTGTTTTTGTAAAATGAAACAAAATAAATAACAAACGAGATCTGTGTAAAGCTTGCCAAGTCGAACATTGAAAATTTGCTCGCCCACCTACCACTTTATCTTCCTCGACACGACTGGAAATTGTCTCATGATCATTTTTTGTTTATTTTTTTTTAAAAAAAATTAGTTTATTTATTTTAATAAATTAAAATAATAAAAATAAAATAATTAAGTTTGAAATTAAATAGTATAAAAAAAATATTATAAATATTTGAACAAAAAAATAATGTAAAATTTTGATTTTTATCTAATTTTTAATTAATTTTTAAATATCTTATTCTCATATATTTTATTCTTTTGTATTTTATTTAAACAAACTACTTTTAATACATTTTTAAATTAGGAAAATTTTAATAAATTTTAAAATTTTAAATAAAATATAATCTTAAATTATTGGATTAAATCTTATTATTAAATATATTAAAAATATTAGATGTTTTTTTTAAAAAAAATTTAAATCAAATATAATCTTATTGGATTAAATCTTATTATTAAATATATTAAAAAATTTGGATGTTTTTTTAAAATTTTAAATCAAATATAATCTTAAATTATTTAATTAAATCTTATTATTAAATATATTAAAAATATTAGATGTTTGTAATTAATATTATTAGTGATGGCCCAACTTATAATGGTTAATTTTTTAAATAATAATAATAATAATAAATTCTTAACACCTAATTTTAAAAATTAAATAAAGATTTAAAATAAATTTCAATATAAGTTAAAAAGAATTTTCGGAATCGATAAAATTTCATTAAAAAAAATAGTATATTTGACTAAAATAAATTATATACCTTAAAAAAACAATATTTTATTTTTTTTAATATTAAAAAAATCAAATTAAAATTTTTTAAATTACTTTAACTCCTTAAATTATTTTATATATTTCATGTATACGTTAATATGAAAAAAAATATATATCTCAAATCGAGACGATTCAAAATAAGAAAAGATTAGTTTTTAAAATAGAAAATATTAGATTCTTTTTTAGTTTTTTTAAGTTATAAATACAGAAATAACCATTATTTTTTCCTATCCCATTCAAAGTAGCTTACCTCTCCTTTCTTCTTTAGTTCAATTAAATTCACTAACCAACAACTTTTTGTAGTCGACTAGGATGGCTCATCGTCAAGGCAACAAAATTTCTGAAATTGTCGAACTCGTACCCGATGTCATCGAGCTAATAGTCAACAAACTCCCTTCCTATTGTTTGTCGAGCTGTAGGCTGGTCTGTAAAACCTGGAACAATGTGATCTTAAGTTCTAAGTATCACCCTTCAATCTCGGCTGCTTCCAACTTCTTCCTTGCACATGTTTATTCAGAGAGCCGTGATCGTCCTAATTCGCATCGCTTTCGTAATCTCCATTGCTTGGAATTGGATCCCGACCACGTGGAAGGGGTGAGGAGTGTTGCTTCATTCAACTTGAAACGTAAGTATTTTAAGCGTTCTTTTATCTCAATTATCAATTCGTGCAATGGACTCTTGGCTTTCGTAGTCACTAAAAAGACAAATAGCTGGCTTAGCCCAAATAGTGTCGTGATATTAAATCCCATTACGAATGAGTACTTCGAACTCCCCAAAGACAAATACAAAGGGAATTGGTTTACTTGCTGCTATGGATTTGGGTTTTGTCCGAAAACAAAACAATACAAAGTGGTAAGAAGCTCTACTATTCGTGATAGAAACTCCATCATCCATAACTACAAAACAGAGATTTTTGCATTTGGGACCCGGCCGGAATGGACGCAGATTGAGTCACCAACTTGTTCTTTTAATGGATGTCATGGTGTTTACTTAAACGGAGGGCTGCATTGGATTGGCCAAAATAATCTTGGTCCCGATGTCATTTATCGTCTAAATATGGAAGATGAGAAATACGAGCAGATTCCTTTTCCTAATGATGACGGTTATTTTCCTTGTATTGGAATATTTAATGGTGCCATTCATTTAACTCTTTCTATGGAGGGGTACAAGTATAGGGTGTGGAAGATGAAGGAAGATGGTTCGTGGATTAAAGCATTTAGTGTCATCGTACCAGATGTCAATAAAAATATACTTTCCTTCTCAAAATCGACAGTGGAACCGATTAAAATATGCAAAGATGGAAAGATCTTGTGTCTTTGGGCTGGAGCTGAATTAGTGTTGTATAATCCCACCACTAAGAAGATGGAGAAGTTAATAGATGATACAACTGCGAGAGATATTTCGGTTCACAACATTGACTGCTTTACTTTTAACGCTCTTCCCCATATTTTAACAGGAAAATTAGGTAAATTTTGAGAGTAATTTGTTGTATTAAGCCTTACAAGATTGAAATTGAGATTGAGATTTTATTTTAAATATGAGATGAATTTAGTTTTGATTATAAGTTTTAGTAGGTAAATTTTGATTTTATTTTTATGAAATAAAATAAGAGTAATTATCAAATTTTGCTTAAAATAAATATTAGTGGATTTAGTTTTAATATTATATTTAATGAATAATGGTGTATTGTATTAAAAAATATTGTAATTAGATATTGGTCGAGACCGCAATTTTGTAACCGCAAAAGATCGTGCTAGGTGAGCTTTCTCGTAACCGTAATTTTGTAAGACATCGACCTATTTTAACTATTAAAATTGATCGTGCTCGGTTCTTAATCCTAAGTGAGCATGCACTTATCTTTATTATAGATTTTAACGTCTATCTCGTTTTATGACGTTGAAAATAACCTATAACATGCATCTAACATGCTTTATATAACAATTTATATCTATCACTCATGGAACTCTAAACATACTTGGAATGCATGAAACATGCTTAGCTTATGGTGGGATTTTAAATCTATATGACATACTTTATGTATATACATTTTCTATTTAATTTAAAACATACATTCATAATGCATATTTAATTAAACACTCTAAAGTGGATTGGTTTTGGCATTTTAAAACAAGCAATTAACTAAATTATTACATTAATAATTAAAATAACTTGAACCGCTTCCGAGGATCACGAACTGGGCGAACCAACCCTTAAAACGTTGAACCGGACCCCAAAGGCAGAAAAAATACCCGAACCGCCTCTTCTATCTTCTTCTTCGATTCAGCTTGCTATCTCTTCCATTTTCGATCAATTACAACCTAAAATGAACTCTAATGACTCCATAAAAATTACAGACCTTTCTTCATGCATTAAAGCCTATACACATTAGGCTTATTACAATAATTGTATCAAATGGAAGCATAAAAAAATGCCAAAACCAAAACCATCCACTTTAACAACCACAAAATTTCATTCATGAAATGGTACCCACCATGATCAAATTAATGTAAATAAAGTGCCTAAAACTTGCTCTGATACTAATTGATGGTGTTAATATAACACACGCGGAAGCAATTTGGATCTTAGGCACTTTTAGAACATCAATTATTGTAAATGACTAGCTAAATTAAAGTAACATTAAATGATTAATTAAACTATTTAATTAATATTTAATATTAATTCAGATGCCAATCCCAATCAATTCCAACACATAATTGATTAAGATATTTAAATCTTATTTAAATATCTCAAATTCTCTCTTTTTGTTTAATTCGTAAATAAAACAAAAATACGGTTAAATATATCGTATATATGTAGTGCATATTTCCTAATTTGAATTCGAACACTTCGAACTCACTTGTCATACTGTTCTATTGTTTAGTCTGATATGAGCTAGCCAGAGGGACCTAATGAACCTATAGATTATGGGCTCCAACGATCCAGATTAACCGGTTAAACTCATTAACCTTGTTAATCAACAACACTCGTTAACTACTAGGACACTCCACTATAGCCTAGTAGTTGCACTCCCCTCACTATAGATATATTTCTGTCCATTTGATATAACCATGATTAGTAAGTCGATCCTTCACAGGTTGTTCGTAGCTAAAGCTGGGTCAATTACCCGTTTTACCCCTGAAGTTGCTTCTTGTTCCTTAAGTCCCACTGATCCTCTTATGAACAATTGGTTTGTGGTCCAACCAGTAAACCGAATCTCTCTCATGCCAATGAGTGGATGGGGCCCCTTGTTCAAGACCTAGAGTCAGTACTTAAGGGAACTACCTCTCTTTTATCCCTAAAAGTGGGTAGGAGCGAATTCCATCTTGCACCCCACGTCCCCAGCTATTCACCCAGTCTTACCCCTGAAATGGGAGGCCTATTAAGTCGGAAAACTCGAGCCACTCTCACCCATGCATATCTAAGGATAATTCCAAATAAACAGGAGTTCATGGTTAGCTCAGGATTAAGATCGAGTTACCTAGGTCATCGAATGAAAAGAAAATGAGTCTCAACAGTAAACGACATTATAAAGTATGGTGGTTTTCTTCATGGTCCGATCTTATGCAATAATCATTGCATAGGACGCCCCCACTCACATGTCTCCACATGTACAATTTAGTGATCACATTGTTTATATCATATACAAAAGTGGGCCGCATCCAAAGTGTCCCCAGAATATGGTACTCAGCCTTATCCTTATACTATAGATCATTTTGACTATATACTTGAACTTGATCCACTCTTATGTCTCTACATATTGTTCAAGTAATCATACTATAGCCAGAGTGTTCTTAGTTTATTGGATTTAGATTAATGCTCGTAAATTTCACTTTATTCAATAACAATCTTTACTAAATAAACAACAATAATAACTTTATTGACAATAGAATATGTTTTTGTTTACAAACTATGAGTTTTAGGACATAAAACCCAACAGAGACTATCCAGAACCGTTAGAGCACAAAAAGATATTCACTATATGAGCACCAGACAGATATTCACATTCATTACACTATATGTTATTATCTAATGAAGGAGAACTAGAGTCTTTTGACGAGACTTCGAGGAGGCTTGACTCCTTTTCTTTTGGAGTCTTTGTTCGATATTTGAGGATTTACCAATCTATTGGCACGACTAAGTTTAAAGCATGGCTCTGGTACCATGTTAGACGAACACGACTCTCCACAATGGTATTGTATTGTCCACTTTGAGCATAAGCTTTCATGGCTTTGCTTTGGGTTTCCCCAGAAAGTTTCATACCAATGGAGAGAATATAAATGCATGATCATTCCCTAAATTAGCTGATGTGGTTCTTTCATCATCTAACAAGGGATCACGTTGGGAAAGTTCACGAGAATGATATGACTTATCTCTATGTTTTCTTCTTCTTAAGGAGGTAGTTATTCTCTGTACTGAGGACCATCCTTATTCCCATGCACCCCTGTTTTTTTTGGCTTCTTCTTCTCCTAGTATTTTTTTCTTTTTTCTTTTTTTCTTTCTTTTTTCTTTTTTTCTTTCTTTTTCATAATGAGAACTATAAAGCAAAACAAATAAATTCATCACTATTTAATTTTAAAAATAAAAAATTTATTACACATTTAAAGACGAAAATAGTGTAACGGCCCAGATTCACTGTTACCCGTGGTTTTCGAGCTTTCCCCTAGGGCTTTAAAACGCGTCTGTTAGGGGAAGGTTTGTACATGCTTATAAATGGTGGTTCAATTCATTTCACTCAAAAGTTTGCAACTTTGTTTTAAGGTTCATTTTTAGATGAAAAAATAAGAGGTTGTTTCTCGAAGATGAAACAAAATAAATAACCAACGAGATCTTTGTAAGGGAGCTTGTCGAGTCGAACATCGAAAATTTGCTCGCCCACCTACCACTTTCAATATCTTCCTCTATACGACTGGGAATTGTCTCGTGATCATTTTTGGTTTGTCCAAGTAAATAAGGTTAGAATTATTCATTTTTCCCCATTTTCAAGATGTGAATTCATGACCATCTAAAACTTCAAGTAAATAAATAATTTGTGGGCTTTGTTAATTTAATAAGGTGAACAATAAAGATAAATGTTACAAAGATAAATTTAAAGCCATAGTAAATATAGTAACAAAATTAATATAATTGTTCAAATACAAGGTTAATAAGAAAATAAAACTAACGAAAAATAAGGATTTCTAGGGTTCAAAATCGACGTATGGTACACAAAAAAAGTTTTGCCTCCTCAACTTAGGTCAAATCAGGGACATTATGAAACCAAATTTCAAAATTTTCAAATTCATTAAAATTTTCAAATTTCTAATGGGTGTTCGACATAGGGAGCTAGCTTGCCCGAGAAGAAAAGGGGCCCAACGGTGTGGGAACTGTTTGGTGAGCCCATACTCGCACGTATGGGCTGTGTGTAGAGTATATGGTACACATCCAAGCTGCCCATTAGGATAGTGTCGCACGAAAAGAGACTAATAGGATAGGTCCCGTCATTGCATTTGCATGTTCTTGCATTTATCCCCCGATAGTGGGTCACTCACTGAGTATTTCTTAAAATACTTAAACCATGCGCTACCTCTATTTCAGGTTAAGGCAAGACATTCCTATACAGTTGACCACAGTATCACAACTCGAGACCATGACACATGCATAGAGTTATTGTATTATTTTCTTAGACCTAGGCTAGAATAGGATGTTTTTAATTTAAACATTTGTTTATTTTATTTAATCTTTTCTTATGTCGTTTTCAAAAGTGTTTTCAAACCAGGTGAAGTCCATGATTATATTTTATGAAAGTTTAAATGAAGTATTTCCACCTTTAATGTTTATGATATAAATTAAATAGAAAATTTTGGTCATTACAACGTGCCTCCAATATCCTCCCTCATTACATTGTGTCTCTTGGATTAGTTAGAATAAACTCTTGTGCTACCCACGCCTAAACAAGTTCTTTCTTATAGGAGAGAGAGTCTGGTGGGAAATTTGAACAGTCGGCAATGTTTTAACGAGGAAGATGGTAGACGGTCCACGCTTAATTTGATTGTGGATAAAATATGATTTTCATCTTGTAATGCAATTCTCATTAGATCTTCCAAAGTCGATAGCAGCCCTCGTAATTCTTGCATAATTATACCATTCCTCCTAACACTTTTACAGCCAAGGGTATGCCACCAAATTTTTTAACAAGTTCTTCTCGAATTACATCCGAATAATTGGTAATTCACTTCCAAATGCCCATTTTTCAAATAAATACCAACAATGATCATCTCCTAAGTGCCTCAAATGATATCTATAATTTATCTCCATAATTTCTGCTACTTTATCGCTTCGGGTACTTCTAACATTTTGATTGATACTTAATGCAACCATTAATAAGATATTGGTGTTGTTTAGATATTGATACTTAATCACTCCTAGACATTTAATACTTCTAACATTTTGATTGATACTCAATGTGCCCTCCAATCAAAAAGCACTCCAATCAAAAAGTTAGAACAATAATTCAGGTTTGAAAAGACATTTAATACTTTATTTTTTAAAGTAGTCTACTTTCAACCGTGTTGTTTAGATTAATTTTTCTTTTTAAAAACAAAATTAGGAAAAATAGAGCCCATTTGAACCAATTTGGAAAAGTTGGGACAATTTTTTTTTGTCCAATGCATTTGGTTGAGAGACTTAGAATATGGATTTAAAATGTTCATTGCAAAATTTTATGTCGCTCTTAACTGAAGTTATTGATCCAACTCCTTCATGTCGATAATCTGAAAAACCTATTCATATTACAAGTCGACTAAAATCGAAGGTCGGATTATAAATAGATTGATTGTAAAAATACTAAATTTAATTTTTATTCGTGAAAACTTAAACTAGTTAGAATTTTGCTCATGTTTAGTAAGAAAATTCCAACCCTATTTTGCTCATGGGAGCCCGTGAGGTACTATTATTCATAGGTTCGACTTTTGTTTGCCCTATTTAAATTCTAATTAATTTTTTTGTGTGATTTAAGATCTTATAGAGAAAAATTAGTATTTTTAGACACCTTATTTACACCGGAACGTTAAACGAAAGAGCATGCGTCAATCATGTAAGTCACCACATGGTTTTAGGAAGCAATACTTAGGAATCGCTTGGTATAAATGCATGCTAGGGAATTTACCTTAGTTGGTAGCTTTCCAGGAATGAATTTAGGTAGTCTAATTATTATGAGTATGAATGTATCGTGTAAAGCATATTGAGAATTATCTGAGTGTTGCAATTATGCTTTAAGCTTCCGCGATATATATATATGTTTAATTCATGTTGAAAGGAGGATGTGAATTTGTGAATTCCGCACTTTGGGTGCTTGATGGATGTTATCGCCCCATTGAGCATATATGTTTAATTTGTAGGAAATATGTGTGATGATGCTAGTTGATGGTTGTATGCAAACTCAGTTATTTTTTAAGACCCATTAATAAGTTAAGCCTAGCGATTTGTGGTTAGAAGTGACACTGAGTCTAGATATAACGTTTCGAGCCTAACAGATCACCACGGCAAATGAAGTACCTTAGGCTGCTAGTTGTGTGAACGGTATCTATAGCTTCGTGGATGGACCAGGGGTTCCTGATCAGTTCTCACTACTCCTTAGCCATTTCCCATGGAAAAAGTGTCCCCACGCCGTACAACCTATTAACTACATGGAAAAGGGTTGGGTCGTGCCCCCAATAAGAAGGACTATCATGGGCGATGAGAAGCACGAGTATTTCTTATTGGGTATATTTACACATTTACTCCTTTCCTCAATTCAATTTCAATTACCATATACATTGATTGGAATAAAAAATTTGCAAGATGGTTGGAAAATAAGAGGTTGAAATTGATTGCAATTCAATTTTTTTTTAAAAAGTTATCCATGTACTCAAAGCTAGACGAAACTAATTACAACATTACTAATTTTTTAAAACCTACATATTTAAATCTTCATAATATATTCTAAATTGCATAATACTTAAAAAAAAAAAAATCAATAAACCAATCGATAAATTAATAAAAATTTGTTAACATAACTAGAGCGGCAAGATCTCCATTCATAGATTGCAAGTTTGAATCTTCGTTCTTCATGTTCGTAACATATTATCCCGTCACTTCTTAACAATTTAAAGATATAAACAAGCTTAGCTTGATTTAGTTTTATTTTTACTTTTCAGTTTAGTTTTGATTTGGTATTCAACGTAATCAACCAAGAAAGCATACTAATTAATATAGTAATAGAATTAATACAATTGTTAAAGTACAAAGAATACCTTTATAATTTTAGTTAGGCTAATGAAAACATTAGAAAAAGGAAGTATAAAGAAAGGAAACAAATATAAAATAGTTATTCTAGAATACACGAACGTTGGGTACATGCAAAACTTTTTCCCGTTCAATACTACCTTCACCAACTTCAAGCTGGGAACATTCATACACATCCAAACAATTCAATATAGTTAGATTTGACATAGCTTCTTTCGAGGGCAAGTTTTTCAAATTTCTGCACTCTCATAAATCTAATGTCTCCAAAAATGTAATGTTTCCCAACCATTCTTGCAAAAATTCAATGTCATTAAAACTCTTAATATGCAATGATCTTAACGAGGTGAGGAGCTCAAGTTGTCGAAGAAGTTGTGTTAAACTATTAGTTCCTGTTTCATGCAACTCAAGAACTTCAAGTGAATTGAAGGGTATGAATCGACTCCAATCACGACCCTCCATTGGCCCTTCAACTATTAATCACGTCCTCGCTAACACTCTTTCCTTCCTCCAATCGATGTGGGACCACCCCTCAATCTACCCCCTTTGGGGCCCAACGTCCTTACTGGCACAACGCCTCATGTCTCCCCCCCCCCCCCGGGGAATAGCGAGAAGGCTGGCACATCGCCCAGTGTCTAGCTCTGATACCATTTGTAAAGGTGTTGAAACCTTCCCTAGTAGACGCATTTTAAAGTCTTGAGGGGAAACCCGAAAGGGAAAGCCCAAAGAGGATAATATCTGCTAGCGGTGGATCTGGGTCGTTATAGAATACCATCAACCGCTCTGGAAAATTATGAAAGTTTCCAATGTGTAATGAAGACATGTATGGCAGATTTTGCAGATTTGGAGGGGACATATCATCACGAAATTCGCCTATCCACAAATTTTCAAGTGAGCAACAACAGTCTAACCAGTTTGGTAGCTTTGTCAAACTTGTACAACCATAAACGGTGTCAACTTCCAACCTCTAACTATGAGTTGCAAAAATGTTTGGAATATTCGTTAGTTTGAGACAAGAACACATGGTTAAGCTTTCGAGATGAGGAAAAGCTGTACAATTCATCACAGTAGCAACATCTTTCCATTGCTCTAAATTGACCATTCTCAAAATTTCAAATATTTTAAATTTAGGAAATAAAGTTTTACTGTCGCGATAATTCCCGTAAAACTCCTCTCCAATACTTTTTACACCTCTTAGATTATGAATGTAAAGAACTTCAAGTTTGGACAACTGTCCCAACATTGATAAAGTTTTACACTCTTGCATAAGAGTGTAGCTCAAGCTTAATTAAGTTTTCAACAAAAATACCACTGGGCATAAGTTCACTTGCAAAGTTAAGAATACACAATCCTTGAAGGTTTATGTGTGGTTGAAGCCCTTCCAACACATTCAAATCATTGTCACCAGAGTCTTCTCCGTTAAGACTCCATTCAAAATATAGCACAAAAATGCTTTCTTTCTCTACCAAATTTGCAGTCATGGCCTCCTTTTTACTTTTGACTTGCTCGAGTTGTAGAAGGCTTAATTGACCTTTAAGGTTTTTTAAACGTCCAAGCTCCTCAATCTTATATCCTTCATCTGACCAACCTACAAAAATAGTAAGCGTTTGAAGTTGAGTCATTCGACTTAAATGTTTAGGCATTAGCTTAATTTGATTTGCATTGCACAAATCAACTTCGAAATGCCTTAAGTTGATCAACTTTCTCAACTTTGTTGGAAGCTTTACACTCCTTTCAAGCTTCAAAATCTGCAAATAGTAAAGCAAAGCAATAGATTTTGGGAGCTCACTTATTCCAGACTTTGAAATGTCAAGATACCTCAAATGCTTCACTTTACTGATTGTGTCAAGTAATTTGGTTATGGACTCATAATCAATAATTAAAATGTGCAAGTAGATGAAGTCAGTGATCTTATAACCCATGAGATTTTTCATCGGTTATAAGGTCTTTTCTCAAATGTTGATCATTTGAAATAGCACATGCAACCGCATATATATGATCATGCATCTTACAATATTCAACTTTCCCTCTCTCATCCTTGAAAACATCTTGAAACAAGGAGCGAGACAACAAAATATCGAAATATCTCGCTCCAATATCCTTCATCGTTACATTGCTTCCATTGGGTAGTTGAATAAACCCTTGTGCTACCCTCATTTGCACAAGTTCTTTTGTAACTCCCCTAATTTTCTCTATCCTAAATAGCGACGTTACCTTGTAATCATATAACAAAAGTGCGATAGTTTATGTAAGACAACCTCAAAACTGACAATACATTCATTATTATAAGCAGTTCATGCCTGGGAAAAACAATAACGACAGCCTAACCTAGAAATAAACAACGGATAACTAGATGGACAATTGCAATAACTAATAAACGAGAGAATCCAACAAGACGTCGACGACACTACAGACCCTCCTTAAGACTTCCATGGCCTTCGCAGCATCCACCGTCAGCCGTACATGGGGGCCTTGCCCTTACCTGAAAATATGGGTAGCATGTGGCTTGAGTATTATATGAAATACCCAGTAAGTCGCCCCACTGTTGGAGTTAAGCATATAATCATACATTAGGATTGTAACGCCCCTAATTTTCTTTAACCTAATTAGTGACGTCACCCATGCATACTTATCTCATTAAGCGGAAGCTTATCATAAATAACCTTGAAATAGTCTTTCATAAAAATTCATGAATCCAAAACATTACCTAAACTCCGAAAATAAACCTTCAATACTGAATCCAAAATAAATCCAAATAAAACGGTACTCAATCCTATAACTTAAAACAGTCTAATAAAAGTAAACTCCTAAAAATATCCCGTCTCCAACTTCCATGGTGGCCTCAGCTCCGCCGTCAACCGTACATTGGCGCCTTGCCTTTACCTGAAAAATGTAGGTAGCACGTGGCTTGAGTATTTTATGAAATACTCAGTAAGTCACCCCGCTGTTGGGGTTAGGAATGCAAACACATGCAACATATGAGCGGGACCTAACTTTTCATAAACTTTTCATAGCCTTGGGCGCTTTTCTATTCCGGGTAGGGTTGGATGTGTGGTACTCCTTCACACATGGCCCATGTACGTGTACATGAACCCACCAGGCGGGCTCTTAAACATACCCCCTGGGCCTGACTTGGTCGGGCAAAACGTGTTACACGTAGCCGGACACCACAAAACAGAAAAGGGCCCGCATGATATCATGGCGAACATAAATATCGTATTTCATTCTTTCGTATCATAAAGGGGAAGAATCCCGATGCACGTGACATACATATATGCATGAGGTCCCTTAACATATTTAACATGGCATTACATAAGCAGTGCTAACATCGCATTTACGTTTCTTACATCACATGGCATCTCACATGACTTACATTACATGGCATATTACATAAACATTCCAGTTGCATAAACATCTCATGACATGACTCGATAATTCTACGTGTATCTATGGCATCAATCAACATATTCATGGCATACAATACTAACATCTCATTCATGACATAACATAAACAGTCAACAGTCAACACAAGTTCATACATCACATAACATACACAATCTACGGTCAACACAATCTATACATCACATAATCATATCACATAAAATATGGTGCATGCAGGGGCCACAGGGCACACACCATCATACAACACGTAGAAAGCTAACTCCAACAGTAAGGTCACTTACCTCGATGGTCTTGGTTGAAGTCACTCACAACGAGCTAATCCCAGCGGTTAAATATGTCCTATGATAACCACATAAAAATTTAGAACCTTTCATAAGGTACCCTAGCTAAACCTCATGCTATTTATCAAAATAAACCCTCGACCTAATCTGTCTTTAACGTTTAGGAGCCATACTGACCTCGGATGGTAAAACTAAGGGCAGAAACGGCTTCGGAAGGGACAAAAACCTTGGAATCGATATATTATAGTGATACCGATTCACCAAGCCGAGCTGCCGAGCCGACCAATTAAGCCGCCAAGCTGAGCTGCGGGATTTGACGGAGCCGAGCCGCGGGTTTTGACGGAGCCGAGCCGCCGTACACGTCAAGCCGAGCCGAGAGCACGCGTGCGGAGCCGAGACCAAAGCTGCAGCACGCGTCCGCGTTGGGCCGAAACGCACAGGGCCCGCGTTCGTTCCGTGGGCTGGTCTAGAGGCCGAACGTGAACCCGACCCGTTTTCCTTCGTCTTCCTTACCCGAAATCTCACGAAAACCCTAATCGTTGCTGCGCTGCCAACGACGACGTCACAACCCCGATTCCAACGATGCGACGACACCCCTCGCCTATTCCGACCGACGCGCAACGATAGTCAACACCGATAGCCTCGGTCGCTTCTCCCTCCGGCCACTCACCGAAGAAAATCCAGCGAACCACCTCACACGTTTTTCCTGGCTAACCCTCTCGATTTTTCCGTACTCTCAGACACCCTCGAAAACCCTAAACGTTTGAAGAGCAAAAGTTGTTTCCAAGGAAGGAGGAGAGTTGTATATGGGAATATAAAAGGTCCTTATCACTTTTCGATTAAGGTAGTAATTTTCTTGCTAGAAATCATACCTTTTCCAGCGACAATAATTGCAGCATAATATCTTTTCGTTTTGGCAGCAAAAATAAAATCTTACCATAAAATCTAAAATAAATAAAACAAAAATTCGAATCCTTACATTATCCCCTCCTAAAAAGGACTTTCGTCCTCGAAAGTCTCCCTAGCCAGAAATAACTCTGGATACTTTTCTCTTATCTCATCCACTTGTTCCCATTACGTAACTTCCCCTACTAGTTTTTAGAATCCTTTGTGCCGCCTCCCGAGCAATCCTTGGCCACGTGGTCCTCCTTTCCACACCGAAAACAGGCTCTAATGTGACCTAAACATTTACCCCAGTGATTTTTCCCACACTTATTACACTTAGGCTTGCCATCTAATTCGTTTTCATGTGCGTGACGACGTTTTTGTCCCACTGACGATGAAGGGGTTTCATGCGAACTATCAAGTCCTTCCATAGACTTAGCTGCTCTCAAGGCGACAGCGTAAGTGGCAAGTGCAATTGCCTCAACAGTTTTACAAATCTTCGTGTCTAACCCCAGCACAAAACGTCTTGCTGTCCTGTAGTCCGTGTTCACCAACTCTGGGGCAAACCGCTTTAGTTTAGAAAATTCTCTGACGTAAGTAGTAACACTACGCCCCCTCTGACTCAATTGAGTGAACTCTTGTTGTTTTCGTAGCTGAACATCCTCTAGATAATACTCTTCAGTAAAGGCACTCTTGAATTCCACCCATGAGACTGCACCTCCCTCAGGACTAATAATGTCACGGGTGGCCTGCCACCACAATTCTGCATCCTCACGCAACATAAATGTAGCACACTCCACCCTATGGGCCTCAGGGCAGTTGGTCAACCCAAATATGGTCTCAATGGATCTCAACCACATCTGTGCCACAGTTGGATCTTCAGATGTCCCCTTAAAAGTTCGAGGGTCACCCCTCTTGAAATCTCGCAAGTAACTAGCCTCCATAGTTGATGTAGGAGATTTCGCTTGCGGGTTGGCAGTCAGATTTTGAATCACAGTTTGTAATGCATTTACTAGGGCAGCTGTAGGATCTGGTGCGGCCTGAGGTGCCGCTGGTGGCGGAACAGGCTGCTCTACAGAATCCTCTCGTCTCCCATTACGTCCCCTTCCTCTTCCTCTACCCCTAAGTGGGGGTCGTCCCTTAAGACCTCCTCCTCGAGTTCTAGGTGGCATCTAAACAGTGCATGTAACCACTACGTCACACACTTATCTAATACATTCTATTCTAACTTTCGTAGTCATGCAAGTCACGCATACATACAACTATAGCATTATCATAACCATCCGATAGTACATGACATATCATAACTCATGCCAACATATGAAACATGTATATCATATCATTCACCACAAAACACACATTCACTACTACATACATCATTAATTAAGAAGCTTTATTTAAAAAAAAAAGGCATACCTGACGGCGACGACGCGTTTGCTGGAGGACCATGGAAGTACGTTAGGCCTACATTGTAAGCTAGTCTACAAGATCTATAACCTAGGGCTCTGATACCAACTGTAACGCCCCTAAACGTTTGAAGAGCAAAAGTTGTTTCCAAGGAAGGAGGAGAGTTGTATATGGGAATATAAAAGGTCTTTATGACTTTTCGATTAAGGTAGTAATTTCCTTGCTAGAAATCATACCTTTTCCAGCGACAATAATTGCAGCATAATATCTTTTCGTTTTGGCAGCAAAAATAAAATCTTACCATAAAATCTAAAATAAATAAAACACAAAAATTTGAATCCTTACAAGGATACACACGATCGCATACGATACACATACATAAGCACAAGTGTTAAAAGAAAGAAAACTGAGAGAGGGGTCTGTCTTCCATTCCTTCCCATGGCCTTAGGCCCTTGCTTTGTCTGGGCGGGGGTGGATGCATAGTACTTTCCCACACATGGCCCACGTGTGTGACTGTGGGCCCACCAGGCGAGCTCGCAAGCGAACTCCCTGGGCCTGGCTTGGTCGGGTATGTATGACATACAATACCGGACGCCACGGACAAAGGAGGGCCTGCATGATATCGTGGCGAACACAATATCGAATATACGCGTACATACCATCAGTAGCATAACGGGGGAGTGCCCTAGGTACATAACCATAGCGTGCATGAGGTTCTTAAGGTTTACTCCATGACATTATACATATAACGTTCCATCCCCTCGCCGCATTACATAGCATAACTGGGTCAACATCGAGCAAGCATATCATAGCATACTAGTCATCTCATTCATGGCATGCGGGGTTCTCATTACAATCATTACATGTCAATCAAGCTCATACATACAGGGTAACAAATCGTGTCACAAACATCATATACATAAACATGGCATACATAGCATTTCACTGCAAGAAACATCTAACCTAGCATACATCAACAATGAGCTAAATCCCAACAGTTAAATTTGTCCCATGATAACCACATAATAACTTAGGAACCTTTCATAACATACTCTAGCTAAACCTCATGCTATTTATCAAAATAAACCCCCGACCTAATCTGTCTTTAACGTTTAGGAACCATACTGACCTCGGATGGTAAAACTAAGGGCAGAAAGGGCTTTGGAAGGGTCGAAAAAGTTGGAATCGATATATTATAGTGATACCGACTCACCAAGCCAAGCTACCGAGCCGACCAACTAAGCCGCCAAGCCAAGCTGCGGGATTTGACAGAGCCGAGCCGCGGGTTTTGATGGAGCCGAGCCGAGAGCACGCATGCAGAGCCGAGACCAAGGCTGCAACGCGCGTTCATGTTGGGCCGAAACGCACAGGGCCCGCGTTCGTTCCGTGGGCCGGTTCAAAGGCCGAACCTGACCGACTTTGCGTCTTCTTCACCCGAGGATCCCAATTGTAACGACCCAAATTTTTCTACTTAATTTAAGGTCGCTACTGTATACATACCATAAACATTGAATGCGGAAANAATCCTTACAAGGATACACACGATCGCATACGATACACATACATAAGCACAAGTGTTAAAAGAAAGAAAACTGAGAGAGGGGTCTGTCTTCCATTCCTTNAGATAAATAAACATTTAAGTTTAAAACATCCTATTCTATCCTAAATCTAAGAAAATAAATGCCACTATCCTATGCATGTGCCATGATCTCGAGTTGCGATGCCGTCGTCAGCCGTACAGGAATGCCTTGCCTTAACCTGAAAAATGTAGTAGCACATGGCCTGAGTATTTAAAGAAATACTCAGTAAGTGACCCCACTATTGGGGTTAAATGCAACAATCACATGCAATGAAATGATGGGACCTATCTTTCGTTT
>NC_036648.1:7557410-7580190 GCF_002806865.2 Cucurbita pepo subsp. pepo | reverse complement strand
TTTTCAAATGTCATTCTCATTCTTATTCTCATTTCGTTACATATCATACATATTCCTAGCGGGGTTATGTATCATGCAATTTACCGTATTTCATGTCATACAATTCATTCAGTTACATTCCAATACTCATATAACAAGCCATAATCGTACAAGGGCCACACATCGTCACATGCATTCATATCACATCAACTAAGCAGCATGTATAACATACATTCACGTTCACATGATTTCGTACTTAAGCACAATAATCTAGCATACAATGTACCATATCATAAACAGGTCATAACATAAACTCTTCTATCGTTCACTAACTTACCATAACACTATCGTTCTATCAATCTATCACAAACCTATCCCTTTCTACCCATAACCTAACCGTGTTCTTTCATCAATCTATCCTATCCATAGCACTCCGGTATGTAGCCTGACCTTAACGTTTCATGAACGTAACTTACTTCTATTGTTACATTTTGTTTTGTGCATCCTTTTCGTATCCTATCTCAAACATGTCCTTGAACACATCGTACCATAATTATTATCATACAATCCACATATTATATAACATAACATAACATATAGGAAGCATATCGATCCACAGACAATTCACACATATCAATATATATGACACGTGCAGAACCACAGGGCACGTGTCAAAATAAAAAAAAATAACCATGCCGATAGTAAGGTCACTTACTTGGTTAGCTTAAGTCATTGCCACGAATATATCCTTAATGAAAGTTCGATTCCGTCGTTATCTTTAATGAAAGTCCATTGAACTCCAAGTCAACCTATGTGAGGCCATGACATCAGTTCCGAGTTTGAATTTCTACAAAATTGTTTCTCTAATTTATATTGATCCATTTGTTATACTTCATGCGAACGTTAGAGTCTTTGCCTGAGTTAGGTCTTGAAATATTTATATACATTTTTGTTATAGTATTATTTTCATATAAACCATTTAATACCCATTAAAATTGTCCAGATATTCTATTTTCTCTTACCGTGTTTAATACTCTTTAACATTTTCTAGATAATTTCAATTATATTGACAATCTTCCCAACCTGTCTCCTATTGTATTTCCTTTCTTTTAATTATCTCGTGCTTGAGGATGACTTTTAATATCATTAAATAATATAAAAGGAAAACTACTGCAAAATCCTTTTAATATCATTAAATAAAATAAAAGGACAACTATTGACCTCTTCAAATGCAAAATCTTTTTCTACCAAAATATCTCTTGTTGCCAAAACTAGAACTTTTTTTATTTGTGTTTGTTTTTGCCGATTTAACCCTTCTTCTTTAGTTTTGTTTGCTACCTTTTCAATTAGTTGGCCAATTTAATTGATTCTTAGTTGGCCAATTTAATTGATTCTATTTTTTCTGCTATTGATCCTTTCTAACAATGTAAATTGCTAAATAAAACTAAATAATTGGATAGAAAAAAAAAAAGGAGATCTGAGATATAACTCAGAGAGAAATCTCAAATCTCTCTCCCATGTAAATCTTGATATCTCTGAAAACCATCTCCTATAAATGAAGTGGGTTGAGGAGAGATTGTTGGGGAAAGTGACTAGGAGATGAGGGAATAATGGTTTTTTTTTTTTTAAATTTACTTTTTTTATTAATTTATTATTATTATTATTATTTTATACATAATAATAATTTTTATTTGTTTATTTTTTTATTTTTGGGCTGTTACATCATATCCCTCCAAAAGAAACTTTCGTCCTCGAAAGTGTTTTAATCTTGGAATAACTCGGGTCCTTATTTTAAGAGTTCTTTGTTAAGTCTTCAAGTTCCACTAAGTAAAAATTCTTAACAAGTATACCTTAATTCGTATATGTCATAACATTTATTTGCATGCATAAAACTTTCATAAGCCTATCACTTTGTATTCATAAAATCTTTGAATCTTTATAAGGTGTTGTGTCAGATAGTTAGGTATTTTAAATCTTAATTCATACTCCAAAAGGGTCTTTTGGTCATTTACCCCCAAATCTTGGTTAATTCTTCAACATATTCCAATGGCCTTGTAACTTTGTGTAATCCCTTTACAACATGATATAAGGCTCCTCATCAAATTTCATGTCATATAAAGGTCACTTTGGTCATAAACTAGTGGTACGTAATTATAGGGGCATTTTAATCATTTTACACCTACACTTGGTTTAGCCCGTTGTCATAACTTAATGGTCACCAAATTTCGTACATAGCCTTATCATGTCATATTGGGTCTTCTTCTAAAATTTCATGGACAACATAATTCATCTAAGGTTTGTGGTTCTGGCACTTCATTTAACATAGTTCCTCATTTTTTTTTTTAATACTATGATTCCATCTACTAGATCAATAGTTTTACGAATTTCTGCTTTACATTGTTCTCCAAATCAAATTTTCTATACTTAGCTAAAGGTTCACTAATTGACCTGTTTGTCCATACGTCCTCAAAATCTCATTTTAAAATACGGGATCTCCGCCTACACAAGAAAATTGTTGGTAAAACTCCAAAATGTCACTTTCTTTTGATCTAAATTTTTCCTCTCCTTACCATTAAAGAAAGACCACGAAAAATTTCAGGGTAGAAACCTTCTCGATAATTTCTCTTAAGATTCGAACCATAGCTGATGATAGAACTAGAATAGATATTTTTTGTTTCCTACTCGCACGCCTTCATACCTTTGTTTCTCGATCAATCTCTAATTCTAATCTTCCTCCCCAATCAAATATTCTGGTGCCGGTTTAGATCGAAATTTCTTTATAGTTCAATTCTGAGAGGTAATAGATATCGGGGCTTTGCAATATTTGACGAATCACAATTCTATATAGTCCATTTACTATAGAAGTTCTCAGGGAAATCATTAGAGGAATGTTTCCAATTAATATTGTTCGTTCTCTGTATTTTTCATAATTAAAAAGAAAAAAAAGTTGTTTTTCTTTCCACATTATTGTTTGTATTTGTATTATTTGTAACTGTCCACTTGCTTTGGTTCGTCATTAAGGTCTCATCTTTGTAGATAATTCCATATACAAATTTGCCTATTTTGCCATACAAAATCAAGAAATTTGTAATATTTAGTCTCTTTTGGCTACCTACCCCAATTCTAGTATTATTTTATTTTGTTTTTTTTGGAGTGAAAATCATGACATGAAACTGGTTAAAAACTCCACCCTAACCCAATGCAAATTGATGCACTGGTAAATCACATAGATCTACGAACGACTTCCTGTATTTGGTTTGTGGTCAAGCTAGAGTTTGAGGATTTGGTAACTTTCATTGGAAACATTGTCAAATAGGCTTTTCTCTTGGTATACCTTATCTAGTACAGCCCAAAACTAATGCTCCTATAACCATAACGGAAAGACATCACAACCCTTTCAATGCCTTGTACTATGAAGAATGGGCTTAACAAAATTCTCTTATAAAAATTGCTATTATATAAGCATGGTGGATATCCTCACATGCCATAAAACTTGGGATACTTGAAAATCAAACTTAAAATGACAGTTTTGAAACTTTAACTATAGTAATACCTTTTAACCAGGTTGACATTGCTAGGAAAAATTGATTGGTAATTTTCTAAAACAATTTGTTTATGTTGAGCTTCCTGAGTGCATTCGTATACCTTAAGGAGGATTATCACAAAACTTCTAGTTGATCTAGAGACAATGTCCCACTCTAATCCTCGTGTGTCTCCCGCCTAAGTTCATCTTAAATCATGGTTTCTTAAATTTAAGGTACTTTGACAATCTTATACCGTAGTCCCTCTCCATCTACCTCTAAAATTTTGACCATGATCGTAATACCTCATCCAAATTGTGGCCCGATACTTTTAAATCATCTCCCAACTTCCATAATTGCGGTTGTATTATTATTATTTTTTTTCCTTATTATTATTATTATTATTATTATTATTATTATTATTATTATTATTATATTTTTTTTATATAGTTTTCAAGCCTTATTAAGCTAGGAAAGTTTTCTACATCTTAGTACTAACAAAGCTCATCTTCCATTAACGACACTTATGTCATTCACCAATTAATTTAAGTATACATGTTTTAAACTTTTATGGTCTTTAACTCAATTTTTTTTTTTTTTGTTTTCAGGTACTTTAATTTCATCTTTACATACTTCAAAGTTATAAAGTTTTCTTTCAGACACTACCACTTTTAATATCTATCGTATACTATAGGATATTGACATCTATATCAAGTTTCTTAGGTCATTTTATTTCATCTAAAACTACTTACTCTTCCGTATACATTGGTACAGTTCTCCCCATCTCTATGATCATAAGACTGTATAGTTTATTTATGTTCAAGACGTCTAACTAAAATATATGATCTTGCTTAGCAAAGTCATTTTCATAACAACCCTAACATTTAGTAGCTTACTAAAACTATAGCTACTAATTCACACCAACAATCACAGTAAATCTAAACATCATCAATACAACAATTTACATTCACATTCCATGCAAGGTAAAACATAACTCATCAATACAACAATTTACATTCACATTCCATGCAAGGTAAAACATAACGTATTCTAAATTATAATAAATATAGAATTAAGTTAACATGAATGCAGTAAATAATATTACAATCAATAGAGTAAAGTCCAATTATGAGTTATATTTTATAATGACCAAACAATAACAACATACACAATCAACNACTATCTATTGTTCTTTTGATCTTCAGTCGTCCCAACTTAAACTTCTAGTCCATTACTATATATATCAAGACTACCAAATAAAATTTTGATTTTCTTCGCAAAACAATAAACAAAATATTAACAAAGGTATATATATATTTTTTTCGTTTCAAAGATTAAGCGATTTTTATGGTACAAATATATAAATTAAAAATATTATTGAGATATTGACCATAATACTACTTTTTTATTTATATATTTGTTTCATAACAATCACTTAACAAATATATAAATAAATTATTTATTTATTTATATATTTTTTTTATATGTAAACAAATTTATCGTTATTTTTATATGTACTCAACAAATATATAAATAACTTTTTTTTTATTTGACTTATTAGACAAAATAATAATAATAAGAATAATAATTTGAATAAAGATAAAATAAAATAATTTGAATAAAGATAAAATGATTTACTAAAATGTTACAAATAAAATAGATGATCTCCAAGTAAGCGTAGTAATTAATGTAGTAATAGAATTAGTACAATTGTTAATATAAAATATAAAATAGTTATTCTAGGATACACGAACGTTGGGTACATGTGAAACTTTTTCCCGTTCAACACTACCTTCACCAACTTCAAGCTGGGAACATTTATGCACATCCAAACGATTCAATCTAGTTAGATTTGACATAGCTTCTTTCGAGGGCAAGTTTTTCAAATTTCTGCACTCTAATAATTCCAATGTCTCCAAAGATGCAACGTTTCCCAACCATTCTGGCAAAGATTCAATGCCATTAAAACTCTCAATACTCAACCATCTTAAAGAAGTGAGAAGCTCAAGTTGTCGAGGAAGTTGTGTCAAACTATTAGTTCCTTTTTCATGCAACTGAAGAACTTCAAGTGAATTGAAAGGTATGAATCGACTCCAATCATGACCCTCCATTGGTCCTTTAACTGTCAATGCTTTCAAGTTATGAATACCATGGAGCCCCTCCGGCAAATTATGAAAGTTTTCAATTCTTAATGTAATCAAGTTTTGCATATTTGGAAATGAAATATCATCACAAAAGTCGCATATCCACAAATGTTCGAGTGAGCTACAACATTCTAACCAGTTTGGTAGCTTTACCAAACTTGTACAATCACAAATGCTTAGAGATTGAAGCTTTAGAGGACTTCGAAAACTTGAAAATAACCTTGCATTCACCGTGTCAGCTTCCAACCTCTGGCTATGAGTTGTAAAAATGTTTGGAATATTCGTTAGTTTGAGACAAGAACGAATGGTTAAGCGTTCGAGATGAGGAAAAGTTGTACAATTCGTCACAGTAGCAACATCATTCCATTGCTCTAAACTGTCCATTCTCCAAATTTCAAATGTTTTCAATTTAGGAAATAAAGTTTTATTGTCGCAATAATTCCCGTAAAACTCGTCTCCAATACTTTTTACACCACTTAGGTCAGAAATTTCAAGAACCTCCAGTTTGGACAACTGTCCCAGCATTGGTAAAGTTTTACATCTTATGCAAGACCGTAACTCAAGTTTAATTAAGTTTTCAACAAAAATACCACTGGGCATAAGTTCACTTCCAAAGTTATCAATACGCAATGCTTGAAGGTTAATGTGTGGTTGAAGCCCTTCCAACACNGATTCCGTCGTTATCCTTAATGAAAGTCCATTGAACTCCAAGTCAACCTATGTGAGCCCATGACATCAGTTCCGAGTTTGAATTTCTACAAAATTGTTTCTCTAATTTATATTGATCCATGTGTTATACTTCATGCGAACGTTAGAGTCTTTGCCTGAGTTAGGTCTTGAAATATTTATACACCTTAGTATTATTTTCATATAAACCATTTAATACCCATTAAAATTTTCCAGATATTCTATTTTATCTTACCGTGTTTAATACTCTTTAACATTTTCCAGATAATTTCAATTATATTCACAATCTTCCCAACCTGTCTCCTACTGTATTTTCTTTCTTTTAATTATACACTGTGTTTGAGGATGACTTAATAATATAAAAGGAAAACTACTGCAAAATCCTTTTAATATCATTAAATAAAATAAAAAGAAAACTATGGACCTCTTCAAATGCAAAATCTTTTTCTAGCAAAATATCTCTCGGACAAAACTAAATCTGAACCTTTTTTTTTTGTGTTTGTTTTTGCGGAGAGAAGAAATTCTGATACGTTAGATCTGTTTAACCCTTATTCTTTAGTTTTGTTTGCTACCTTTACAATAGGTTGGCCAATTTAATTGATTCTATTTTTTCTGCTATAGCCTGACGATCTTTCTAACAACTTAAATTGCTAAATAAAACTAAATAATTGGATGGAAAAAAAAGGAGATCTGAGATATAACTTACAGATAAATCTCAAATCTCTCTCCCACCTAAATTTTGATCATCTCTGCAAACCCATCTCCTATAAATTTGACGCAGGTATTTCTATTTTCTCAAATCTGACATTTTTCATTTCTGTTTCATTTTTTTTTGAGGAACTATGAGGTGGGTTGAGGAGAGATTGTTGGGAAAAGTGACCAGGAGAGATGAGGGAATAATTTTTTTTTTTTTTTTTTAATTTACTTTTTTATTAATTTATTATTATTATTTTATACATAATAATAATTTTTATTTATTTATTTATTTATTTTTGGGCTGTTACACCAATGAACCCTAATCGCAGAGTTTGACTGTCGTTGCCAATGAGACCACCATTGTCCTCGGCGATGCGTCTGTCCCGCTTGTCCCGAAGTACCCTGGCATCGGTTTGCTACTACCTATGGGCTCACAGAAGTCCAAAGTCTCGCGACGTTTTCGATCCCTCACCTAACCTTTCAGCTCCTCCTTCATAGGTAGGATAGTGACTCGAAAGGAAAAGACGACTACTAAGTTACCTAGGGTTTAATAAGGGGACTCAAGGAATTAATACGCCCTTGCTGGCAGGGCATGCCTCACCGGAAATCCTACGATTTCCGAAGAGATTTAAGGCTTTTATTTTTTTGCCTTTTTGAAACCCTTATCGTTACATCTTCTTTGAGGAACCTAGAGTCTTGTGGAAAATTTGAACCATAGACAAAACATTGTTTCGAGGAAGATGGTAGGCGGTCCACACTTAATTTGATTGTGAATAAAATAAGATCTTCCTTTGCTAATTCAATTCTCACTAGATTTTCCAAAGTCGATTGCAATTCTACATATTCTTGCATGATTTCACCATTCCTTCCAACACTTTCACAACCAATGGTATGCCACCAAACTTTTTAACAAGTTGTCCTCGAATGAGATCAGAAATTAATGGTAATTTACTTTCAAATGCACATTTTTCAAATAAAGACCAACAATGATCATCTAGTAATGGCCTCAAATGATGTCTGTATTTTGTCTCCATAATTTATGCAACTTTATCACTTCTAGTAGTCACAACGATAGCACTTCCCATATTTTTATTGATCTTTAGCAAACAAGCCCTCAACTCATTCCAGAGAATGGGTTCCTCATTCCAAATATCATCAAGCACAAGAAAATACGTTTTGCTACTTAGCAGATTTTGGAGCTCTCGAAGAATGACTTCCCTTTCATCTGAGCCACCAAATGTAGGCTTGATGTATCTCACGATTGCTCTTAAAATTTTGTTGATTTTAAAAGGATCAGACACGCATACCCATATAAAAGTGTCGAAATTCTTCCTTATCGCTTCATGATGGAAAATCTCCTTCACTAGAGTTGTTTTTCCTAACCCACCGGTACCAACAATGGGTAAAACAACTAAAGTTTCTTGGTTATTGAGGGCAAGTAGGTTATCCACTATGTTTGATACTTGAGTTTCCCTTCCAATAACTCCAATTTCATCGGAAAATGAGTCCGCCTCTCAAGTTTGGTTAAGATCAATTTCAGCTTCATAACATATTGTAGCAACACATTCGGATGGACTTTTTGTAGAAATAAACTCATCCAACGTTTTAGAAACAATTGTGATTTTATTTGCCATTATGAGATGAAAAGCAAGGGGATTTTTGGAGAATGAAAAGAAATTACGTACCACCTTATCTTTCTCGATTTCCACTTTGCGTCGAACGTCTTCATAAGCGAGCTCATCAAGTAAAATATGAGCTTCAAAGACGATATCTTCAAGCTTCTTCACCCATAGCTTCTGTGATTCAAGGTCTGTCTTCATTCTGTCAACATCCCTTAGGATGGCTTGCACCATGAGTAAAGAGTCCTTCAGCTTTGAGAGTTCCTCCTTGAATCCCCATGTCAGGCCGATCTACTCGGCCGCCAGCTTCACCCTCTTCTTCAACACTTCCTCTACAGCAAAGGTCCATAGGAATTCCGCCATGTTTGTATTGTCTCAAAGTTTGCAATTCTGAGGATTTGTGTATGTTAGAATGAAGCATACAGAAATTCCATCTAACCTCCTTTACAGGACACGCTTAACAAAGTGGCCTCCAAAGAAACAGTAGCCACAAAAGAAAAAGCCACACCTTTTATCTAACATAAAAAGCCAAAAAAATCTTTATACTTTTTTTTTGTTTCTAATAAATTTATTTTTATTTTGTAATCAACCTTCGTGTTGTTTTTATTTTGATTTCAATTTTTTCAAATTTTCTTACTTTATTTTTATTTGTTTTTGCTTTTATTTTTTTAATCTCGATCTGGACTTTGATGACTAAAATTTGACTTAAAATTTGAATTCTAAGCAGATTATTAGTTGAATCACAAACAAGTTTTCAGGAGTGTTTATACATAATATTAATTTCATCGCCCCGATTCACTTTCTTTTCAAGTAAATAGAAAGTTCTATTATTTTTATTTATTTTTTAACTAGGATAAGATAGAAATTTAGCACAAACTTACCAAACAAAAAAATTAAAAATGTTAAATCCTCCTCTCCCCAATTCAATTTCAATTGCAATATACTTGATTGAAAAAAAAAAAATCATCTTGGAAAAAGGATTAAAATAATAGAGGGTTTAATTGATTTTAATAGTAAGTATCAAATGATATATTTGGATTTTCTTTTTCTTAAAAAAAAAAAATTTGTTTCTTGGTAGATTTTTCATTTTCTTATTTTCTAAAAAATATTTTCAAGCAATAATAGATAAGTTTCTCTGTTTCAACACTTCAAAAAAAAAAAAAAAAAAAAAAAAAAANATTGAAAACTTCAAAAACTTTAAAGAATCAATTAAAAAATACAATTGTCACAATCCGATTTTCGAGACTTCAAAGCACGGTTGGTGACGTGGACTTACATAAAAAAATACTATAAAATTTAATAACCCAAACTTTTGAAATTAAAAAAAAAAAAAAAAAGGTCGACCTCTAGGGTAGAAGGGAGTCTCCTCATTTCAATTCATGAGAAGCATTTAATGTTAGTACAACTGCCTTTTAGCTAATTTGAATTTTTGGAGCCACTTTTAAAGTATTTATGCATCATTAAGTTTAGCAAGTTTAAATTATTAAGAGTAAGTTTAAATTTTTTATATAATTTTAAAGTATTCATGTACAATTAGGCTTAGTTAGTTTAAACGAGGGAGAGTAAGTTTAGATTATTCTATACAAAATTAGGTTTAGCTAGTTTAAATTATTAGGAGTAAGTTTAAATTATTTTATAAAAAATTAGGTGATTCAATTTCCATGGTAGAATTTTAATGTATATGTTGGACTCCTTAGGCAGAATTAAATTTCAGAGAGTAACGTTAAGCTAGCATCAAAGGATCATAGTAACTTCGGTCTAGAACAACCAAGTAAGTGGCCCTATCGTTGGTTTGGTTATAATTGTATGCTGAATGATAACGCATGGCTTCACAAGGTAGGGCAACGATCATTATGTTTACTATAATGTTGCCATGACGGTTGTTGTTCCTAACAGGTGTCCGACATCAACACCTACTAGAGAATGCCCGCTCGACCAAAAAAAGCCCAGGAGGTGATTAAACCGACTGGTGGATCCATACTTGCACATGTGGGCCGTGTGTAGGAAAATTAAGTACACATTTAATTGCCCACTTATGATATCCGTAGTAGGAAATAGACTGCTATGATAGGTCCCACTCATGAATTGTATCTGTTTGCATTTAACCCCAATAGAGGGTCACTTACTGAGTATTTCTTAAAATACTCAAGCCACGTACTACTTCTATTTCATGTAAAGGCAAGACATACATGTACGGCTGACAATGACACCGCAGTTCGAGACCATGGCACATCCATAGAGTGTTGTTAATGACCCACAATCGAAAAATGTCAAAACAAATAAAGGGGGCAAAAATAACAATATGCACGTTGCTCTCTAATGCATACAAACTCCACAAAAAATTCTCTTCTTAACACACTCACGGATGATGTGGAAGTGAGTGTCAATGTGTTTGTTGCATCCATGAAATGCTAGATTCTTCATCAGTGCAATCGCATATTTGTTTTTGACGTAGAGAGTTACCGACTTTAGTTCACTTATAGTCACTTCACTCAACAAATTTCTCAGCCACAATGCTTGGTAGGACACCGCAATTGCTGCCATGAACTCGGCCTCATAGGAAGATAGTGCCACAGTTCACTGCATCTGAGATTGCCAAGAGAATAAATTTCTGTTTAGATAAAATGTCATTCCTGCGGTGTTTTTTCTATCATCAATGTCTCCAACTAAATCACTATCGGTAAAACCGACTAGTGCTACAGGACCTTTCCCTCTTTGATACTTCAATCATTAGAGATTGAAACAATTCTCAATTGTTTTTCAGCAACTAAACAAAAAATCACAAACCATTCGAGTCTCTCTCCAGCAATAGAGAACATCTTGAAAATTAGGTTAGAACTTTGACTAAGGAGAGAATGGCAAGGTCATCCGTTGTCAATTTCATATAGGCAAGGTCATCATATGTGTGCTGAAGATCACCTTTATCTTCATACACTCGTCTTTGAGAGCTCCTTCTCGAAGCCCCATGCTAGGCCAATTTGCTCACCCTTTACGTTCACTATCTTCCTCAACCCTTCCACACCCACCAAAACTCCACAAAAATTCTCCTATGCTAATATTTTGTAGTTCTTCCAACGAAGTAAGGTCTAAATTATTCATTTATGCATTATTTAGAAAATGTTAATTCGTGAACCTCGAAAACTTCAAATAAAATACAGTAATAATATGTGCCTTTGTTACTTTAATAAGATAAAATGATGAACATCACGCTACTTGGTACAATAATCAAAATGTTATCAAGAGAATCATTAAATGATATAAACAAAGAATACAGCTTTTATAAATACCATCGAAACCAAAATTACAAAAAATAATAATAATAATAATAATAATTTAATTGAATCGATTATACTTTCAAACTAAATCGTAAAAACGGTAGTAAACAAAGTCAATACAATTGTTCAAATACATGGAATAAAATTATAATTTAACTTAGACTAATGTAAATATTAAAAAAAATACAAAAATAAAAAAAAGAAAAACAAACGTAAATAAGTGTTTTAGAATACATGAATACGGGCTACATGGAAAACTTTTGCCCGTTCAAAGCTCCCTTCACCAAGTTCAAGCTGGGAACACTGAAACACTGTAAATTTTTTCAATCCAGTAAGATTTGACATGGCTTCTTTCGGTGACAAGCTTTTCAAATTTTTGCATTTGACTATCACCAATGTCTCCAAATATGTAATGTTTCCTAAACATTCTAACAAAGATTCAAGTCCATTAAAAGACTCACCAGGCAACAATCTTAAAGTAGTGAGATGCTCACGTTCTTTAAGAAGTTGTGTTAAACATTTAGTTTTTGTTTCACGATATAAGATTTTCAATTATTTTCAAGCGAATTGAAGGGTATGAATGGACTCCCATCACAATTCTTCCTTTGGCCAATGAACTTGTAATGTAAGTCTCAAAAAACCTTGCAAATTTGATATAAATAAATCTTTAGGGTTCAAAATTTTGGAGGACCTTCGAAGCTTGGAAACATATTTGGAATATTCATTAGCTTGGGACAAGAATTAATGATTAAGCTTTCGAGATGAGTAAAAGTTGTACAATTCGATACAACATAGATTTTTTCTCATTGCTCTAAATTGAGTAGGTACGAAATATCAAATCTTTTCAATTTAGGGAATAAATTTTTGCTATCGTGATACTTCCCATAAAACTCGTCTCTGATCCTTTTTACAGCACTTAGCTCATTAATTTCAAGAACCTCAAGTTTAACAACTCTCCAACATAATTTGAGGAAGATGGTAGACGGTCCATGCTTAATTTGATTGTGGATAAAATATGATTTTCATCTTGTAATGCAATTCTCATTAGATCTTCCAAAGTCGATAGCAGTCCCACATAATTCTTGAATGATTTTACCATTCCTCCTAACACTTTCACAAGCAAGGGTATGCCACCAATTTTTTTAACAAGTTCTTCCCAAAAATTTTCAGGAACTATTGGTAATACACTTCCAAAGGCACATTTTTCAAATAAATACTAATAATGATTATCGGGTAAGTACCTCAAATGATATCTATAATTTTGATTGATTTTTAGCAAACAAGTCCTCAACTCATTCTATAGATTGAGATGCTCATTCCAAACATAATCAAGCACAAGAAAATAGAGTTTTTGTTGTTATTGAAGTATGAGAACCACCAAAGGTAGTATTTAAGATTTTCAAGATTGCTCTTAAAATTTTATTTATATTATAATGATCAGACACACGTTCCCATATAAAAGTATCGAAATTCTTCCTTATCATTTCATGATGGAAAACCTCGTTCACCAAAGCTTTTTTTCCTAAACCACCCGTACCAACAATGGGTACAACAATTAGAATTTATTGATTCTTAACAGCTAGGAACTTATCCACTATATTTGATACTTCAATTTTCCTCCCAATAACTCCAATTTCATCGCGAAAGGAGTTCATCTCTACAATTTGGTTTAGATCAGTTTTAGCTTCTTTAGATGTTGTAGCAATGAATCCCACAAATCTTTTTCTCGAGTAATGTTCATGTAACTTTTTAGCTACGCCATTGATTTCATTGGCCATTTTGAGATGAAAAAGATTGATGTTTTTGGATGATGAAACGAAATTACTTACCATCACACCTTTTCCGATTCTACCTTGCATCAAACATCTTCATAAGCAAGTTCATCGAGTAAAACACCAGCTTTCTTAGGATGGCTTGCGCTACGAGAAAATAGTGTTGGAAATTACTCACGATCGAATATGTTAGAAACAAATAACTAAAGCTTGAAGAACAATTTGAGAGGAGAGAGGTTATGAATAGAGTAACCTTGAGCATATCTGCTTCATTAATTTTTTTTTCTGGTAAATAACATACCTATTTATAATGGAGATTTCATAATCAATTCCCTAATCTTTCAAATAAATAACTATTGATCTCCTAAAATCACTCTAAGTTAATGACTTCTTTTGCTAAGTCAAGTTTATTAACTCACAAAGAGTCCTTAAGTTTTCAGGTTTCTTATTGAATTCCCATGCCATGTTAATCTCAACTAAACATCTAAACATGACCAAATGTGCTTTCCAACCAAAAGTTAGAATAATAATTCAGGTTTGAAAAGTTTTAAAAGGTTGAAAAAACGTTTAATACTTTATTTTCTAAAGTAGTCTATTTTCAACCATTGAAAGATGAGCAAAGTATTGGTGCTGTTTAAATCAATTTTTCTGTTAGAAACACAATTAGGAAAACTAGAGCCCATTTGAATCAATTTAGAAAAATTGGGACAATTTTTTTTTGTGTTTGGTTGAGAGACTTAGAATATTGGTTTAAAATGTTTTCATTGTGAAATTTTATGACACTCTTAATTAAAATTATTGATTCAACTCCTTAGTGCGAATGATCTTAAAAATCTATTCCTATGACAAGCTGACTAAAAGTGAAGGTCGGATTATAAGTAATATTAATTGTAAAAATACTAAATTTAACTTTTTATCAGTGAAAACATAAACTAGTTACATTTTTACTCATGTTTAATAAGAAAACTCGAACAAAAAGTAATTAGAATTTCCATACATATGACATCTAGAATACATACAAATTGAACATTTGAGTGGGCATTAAAAATGCTTTTAACATCATGATATGATGATATCACTCTCTTATTCATCCACAAACATCTTTGGTTTAGAGAAAAATTCAAAAAGAAAATCTTTATAAAATTATCTATTAAGGCCTCCACTATTTTTTAAATTTCGTGATTGATATTGAAGATGACTCGACTTGTAAGACAATTGTTGGGTGGGTAACAGCTCACACCATGTCATTTCATCCTTTGTTTCCTTTCAACTTTGTCTTGAATTGAATAAATATATTTATTTTATATTTATTTATTTATTTAACTTGTCAATTCTCAATTACAAAATTTAATCCACAATTTGGTAACAACTACCGATTCTCTCCATAAGTTAGTAGCTTATTCTACTAAGTCTACTAATATTTTTCTTAAGGTTATTCCATAAGTATAAAACTTGGTGGCGCATGATGACGCGTAGTGGCGCGTGGTGACTCGTGGTGGCGCATGGGAGCGCTTGAGGTACTATTACCCATCCTATTCGACTTTTGTTTGCCCGATTTCAATTCTAATCATATTTTTATGTGATTTAGGACCTAATTGGGAAAAATCAATATTTTTAGACACCCTATTTGCACAGGAACGTTAAACGAAAGGGCACACGTCAATCATGTGAGTCCACATGGTATTTAGAAAGCAATACTTGTAGGAATCGCTTGACATGAATGCTCGCTGGTGAATTTACCTTACGTGGTTGCTTTCCATGAATAAATTTAGGTAGTCCAATTATTATGAGTATGAGTGTATTATGTGAAGCATTATGAGAATTATCTGAATGTTGCAATTATGCTTTAAGCTTCCGCTATATATATGCATATGTTTAATTTGTGTTGAAAGGAGGATGTGAATTTGTGAACTCTGCGCATCAGGTGCTTGATGGATGTTATGGCCCCGTTGAGCATGTATGTTTAATTTGCAGGAAATATGTATGATGATGCTAGATGACGGTTGTATGCAAACTTAGTTATTTTCCAAGACTCATTAATAAGATAAGCTTAGTGATTTGTGGTTATAAGTGACACTGCGTCTAGACCTAACCTTTCCATAGGAGCTTAACAGATAACCACAACAAATCAAGTACGTTAGGAGTGTTCTTAGGCTGCTAGTTGTGTGAACGGTATCAATAGCTTTGTGGGATGACCAAGGGTTCCTGATCAGTTCTCACTACTTCTAGCCGTTTCGCATGGTTAAAGTGTCCCCATGTCGTACAACCCATTAACTACATGGGAAAGGGTTGGGTCGCACCCCCAATAAAGGGGACTATCATGGGCCTAGGAGGTACTCAGCAAACCCCTAGATAAGATGTCATATAGTCTCAGAATGCCATGCAGAGGTAGCGCCTCATAGAGAGACACCGGTGATTACAGCTCGGTATAAGGAGCTCTTAGGGATTACAAGAAAAGACAGAGAACCAGACAAGCTCCAATGGGATAAGACCAACACCAGATGTCCTAGAGTCAATTAGAAGCACGTGGGAACCTGTTAATCTTGGGATGCGATGAGATTCTATAAGTAGGTGGCTCCAAGTTTTCCTCTCTTTTTCAGGTGTTCGTTGACTGTCAGTCGGGATGGAGGAGCGTTTGAGAGCTGTGCTGTCACAGAGGGGGTCGTTCCACAGCATCAATCCATTTTCCGTATTTTTTAGTCTTTTGTATATTCCTTTTATATTTGTATCCCGTTTAATATTTTGAAACAAAACTTCCCTTCTTCTATTTTAATTAAATGGTATTTTTATCTTTTCCTCTTCTTTTCTTTTCTTATATTTTTGTTTGTTTGTGCTTTCGTCTTTTTGGTCACAGTTCGAATTTTCGTGAGTAGCTAGTACTGGAGCGTTACACTCCCCTCTTTTCTGCTTTTTATCATTGTCACTTCCTACCGTGACTTTCTATAGTGATGGCATTTGTTTCAACATCCTGGCTCTGATACCAAATGTTGGATGTGACACTCGATCAAAATAAGTTGAAACAAGTAAAAGAAGCAAATGAACAACTTGAGGAAGAGAAAAAAAAAAAAAAAAAACCTTGGCACTAAATTTGGTTCACAATTTGGCAACTACTGCCAATTCTCCTATAATTCCTTCATAAGTTAGTAATTTAGTCTACCAAGTCTAGTAATATGTAACGACTCGAAATTTTCTACTTAATTTAAGGTCGCTACTGTATACATACCATAAACATTGAATTCTTCCGCATTCAATGTTTATGGTATGTATACAGTAGCGACCTTAAATTAAGTAGAAAATTTCGGGTCGTTACATAATAATTCATAGGTCAGTAACTTGTTCTACTAAGTCTACTAATCATTCTCCTAAAGTTACTATGAAGTGAGTAACTTGTTCTACTAGCTCAAGTGTATTAGCTCCGACTTTTTATGCCGCCCTCAATCCTATATTCTCCCCGGCATTATAGGTCTTACATGGTATCAATAGATTTGGAGTTTTTTTTTTTTTTTTTTTTTTTTTAAAGGCATAAGAGGTACTAGTTCCATAAATAAAGTTCAACTACTCTCTAATAAAATATAATATAAGTTGTAATTGAGTTCCTTCTAAACTATTCTATTTTGTTGTCAACTTGGAACAACAGGTAAGATATAATTTCGTTGTCTAGTTTAAAATCCTAATGCTCCAATAGCTTTAGAAATAAGCCCGAGCTTTTTAGAGTCTAGAGAAAAGCCTGTAGTAGCTTACTAGATCAACGATGCGATGAGAGCATATTTGGTATATTTATATATTTACTCATTTCTATTTTTTTATTCCGGTAGTAGTCGCACGCTGTTGGTTGAGGTGTAAAAGCATCCAAGAGCTACACTGTCACGAAGGGGTTGTTACAAAGCATCAATCCATTTCTATAATTGAGTGTTTTTTTTATCTCATTTTGTAATTGTATCCCGAACCCTTTCTTTCGTTTGTAATAAATTTGAACAACACCCTCTTGTAATCGAACTTTTGTTTTATTATTTTATTTTGGTGTTGTCTTTATTTTTGTTTAAATTTTTCCGATTTTCTCATGTTATTTTATTTTATTTTATTTTATACTTTTATTTATTTCATTTTCATTTTCTTTTTTTAGTCACGATCAAATTTGAATCATGACTTGTTAGCTAAACTTTAAATGGCTTATTAGTTGAATCAAGAACAACTTTCTAATCTAGTTGTTGAATTTTAAGGGGCATACTAATTAGTTCCAAACATTTTTTCAACTTAATTCAAACGAAATATTAATTTTATCATTCATATATTGATTCAATTTCTTTTCTAACTTGTTAGAAAGTTAGGTTTTTCTTATTTTATTTTTATTAAAGTATGGTAACATAGAAATTTAATTAAAAAAAAAGACTAAATATTTCATAATTAAATGTCTAAACATAAAATAGAATAATAATTTGAATAAAGATAAAATGATGAACTAAAACATTATGTAGTAACAGAATCAATATAATCTTTAAAGTACAAAGAAAGTACAAAGAATACAATTATAATTTTACTTAGGCTAATGAAAACATTAAAATTATTTATATATATATATATATATATATATATATATATATATAAAGAAAAGAAACAAATATAAAATAGTTATTTTAGAATACATGAACATCGGGTACATGCGAAACCTTTTCCCGTTCAACACTACCGTCACCAACTTCAAGCTGGGAACATTCATACACTTCCAAATAATTCAATCTAGCTAGATTTGACATAGCTTCTTTCGAGGGCAAATTTTTCAAATTTCTGCAATACCATAATTTCAACATCTCCAAAGATGTAATGTTCCCCAACCATTCTGGCAAAGATTCAATGCCATTAAAACTCTCAATATGCAAGGATCTTAACGAAGTGAGGAGCTCAAGCTGTCGAGGAAGTTGTGTTAAACTATTAGTTCCTGTTTCATGCAACTTAAGAACTTCAAGTGAATTGAAGGGCATGAATCGACTCCAATCATGACCCTCCATTGGCCCTTTAACTTTCAATGTTTTCAAGTTATGAAGACCGTCGAGCCCCTTTCGCAAATTATGAAAGTTTTCGATTCCTAATGAAGATAAGTTTTGCATATTTTGCAAATTTGGAAAGGAAATACCATCACAAAAGTTGCATATGCACAAATCTTCGAGTGAGCTACAACATTCTAACCAGTTTGGTAGCTTTACCAAACTTGTACAATCATAAATGCTTAGAGATCGAAGGTTTGGAGGAGTTTGAAAACTTGAAAATAACCTTGCATTAACAGTGTCAGCTTCCAACCTCGGGCTATGAGTTGCAAAAATGTTTGGAATATTCGTTAGTTTGAGACAAGAACGAATGGTTAAGCTTTCGAGTTTAGGAAAAGTTGTACAATTCTTCACAGTACCAACATCTTTCCATTGCTCTAAAGTGTCCATACTCGAAATTTCAAATGCTTTCAATTGAGGAAATAAAGTTTTACTGTCGCGATAATTCCCGTAAAACTCGTCTCCAATAGTTTTTACACCTCTTAGGTTATAAATGTAAAGAACTTCAAGTTTGGACAACTGTCCTAGCATCGGTAAAGTTTTACATCTTATGCAAAACTCTAGCCGAAGCTTAATTAAGTTTTTAACAAAAATACCACTAGGCATAAGTTCACTTGCAAAGTGAACAATACTCAATGCTTGAAGGTTTATGTGTGGTTGAAGCCCTTCCAACACATTCAAATCATTGTCAACACAGTCTTCTCTACTAAAACTCCATTCAAAAGATAGATTAGTGATGTTTTCTTTCTCAACTAAATTTGCAGCCATGGCCTCCTTTTTACTTTTAACTTTCTCGAGTGGTAGAAGACTTAATTGACCTTTAAGGTTTTTTAAAGGTCCAAGCTCCTCAATCTTATATCCTTCATCAGACTCAACTATAAAAGTAGAAAGCGTTTGAAGTTGAGTCATTCGACTTAAATGTTTAGGCATTTGATGACTTTGATTTAAATTACACCAACCAAATTCTAAATGCCTTAAGTTGATCAACTTTCTCAACTTCCTTGGAAGCTTTATACCCCTTCGAAGCTTCAAAGACTGTAAATTGTAAAGCAAAACAATAGATTTTGGGAGCTCACTTATTCCAGATTTTGAAATGTCAAGATACCTCAAATGTTTCAATTTACCGATTGTATCAAGCAATTCAGTTACGAACTTACCACTAATAATTAAAACCCGCAAGTAAATGAAGTTAGTGATCTTAACTTGATTACCAAATGGTACATTTTCACAACAATAAACTGTTCTTCTTCTTCGACGGATCAAAAGAACTTCATCATCATGAGATTTTCCATCTGTTACAAGGTCCTCTCTCAAATGTTGATCATTTGAAATAGCACATGCGACCTCATATATAAGATCATGCATCTTACAATATTCAACTTTTCCTCTCTCATCCTTGACAACATCTTGAAACAAGGAGCGAGACAACAGAATATCGAAATATCTCGCTCCAATATCCTCCATTGTTACATTACTTCCATTGGGTATCTGAATAAACCCTTGTGCTACCCACATTTGAACAAGTTCTTCTTTATCGAAGAAAAAATCGGGTGGAAAATTTGAACAGTAGGTAAAACATTGTTTCAATGAAGAAGATGGTAGACGGTCCACACTTAATTTGATTGTGAATAAAATAAGATCTTCCTTTGACAATTCAATTCTCACTAGCTTTTCCAAAGTCGATTGCAATTCCTCATCATTCTTGCATGATATCACCATTCCTCCCAACACTTTCACAATCAATGGTATGCCACTAAATTTTTTAACAAGTTTTCCTTGAATGACATCAGAAATTACTGGTAATTTACTTTCAAATGCACATTTTTCAAATAACGACCAACAATGATCATCTAGTAACGGACTCAAATGATGTCTGTATTTTGTCTCCATAATTTCTGCAACTTTATCACTTCTGGTAGTCACAACTATAGCACTTCCCATATTTTTATTGATCTTTAGCAAACAAGCCCTCAACTCAGTCCAGAGAATGGGTTCCTCGTTCCAAACATCATCAAGCACAAGAAAATACTTTTTGCCACTCAGTAGATCTTGGAGGTTCAGAAGAATGACTTCCTTTTCATCTGACCCATCAAGCTTAGGATTCAAGGATTTCAGGATTGCTCTTAAAATTTTGTTGATTTTAAAAGGATGAGACACGCATACCCATATAAAAGTATCAAAATTCTTCCTTATCGTTTCATGATGGAAAATCTCCTTCACGAGAGTTGTTTTTCCTAACCCACCGGTACCAACAATGGGTAAAACAACTAGAGTTTTTTGGTTATTGAGGACAAGTAGTTTATCCAATATATTTGATACTTCAGATTCCCTTCCAATAACTCCAATTTCATCTGGAAATGAGTCTGTCTCTCGAGTTTGATTAAGATCAATTTCAGCTTCATTAGATATTGTAGCAACACATCCCGATGGACTTTGTGTAGAATTAAAGTCAGCCAAATTTTTAGCCACAGTTGTGATTTTATTTGCCATTTTGAGACGAAAAGCAAGGGGATTTTTGGAGAATGAAAAGANGTCAGCCAAATTTTTAGCCACAGTTGTGATTTTATTTGCCATTTTGAGACGAAAAGCAAGGGGATTTTTGGAGAATGAAAAGAAATTACGTACCACCTTATATTTTTCGATTTCCACTTTGCGTCGAACGTCTTCATAAGCAAGCTCATCGAATAAAATATCAGCTTCGAAGATGATATCTTCAAGCTGCTTCACCCATTGCTTCTGGGATTCAAGGTTTGTCTTCATTCTTTCAGCATCCCTTAGGATGGCTTGCGCCATGAGTAAAGAGTCCTTCAGCTTAGAGAGTTCCTCCTCGTATCCTGATGCCAAGCCGATCTGCTCGGCCGCCAGCTTCACCGTCTTCTTCAACACTTCCTGTACGGCAAAGGTCCACAGGAATTCTGCCATGTTTGTATCCTTGGAATCTGAAAGTTTGCAATTTAAGAGAATTTGTGAGAGTTGGAATGAAGCATATAGAAACCCCATCTAACATCCTTTTATTATCTAAAGCGCCTCCAAACAAACAGTAAGGATTGAAAAGTAACGAATCCACGTTTCAACACTTTATTTTAATTCCTTTAGATTGTTTTAATTTTAATTCCTTTAGATTGTTTTTATTTTGATTTAAATTTTCTTTTTAGAATTATTTTATTTGATTTTTATTTATTTTTGCTTTCATCTTTTTAATCTCCATTTGGACTTCAAAGACTTAAAATTTGGGTCGTGAGACTCGTTTTGTTAGTTGAATTTTAAGTGGCTTATTAGCTGAATCACGAACATCTTTCTATGAGGCATGCTCATTCGTTTCCGAACAAGTTTTCATCCTTGTTCATACAAAATATTAATTTCATGGGTCGTTTCAATTACTTTTAAAGTACGTTAAAATGTTTTTATTTTTGTTATTTTTATTGAAGTAGGATAAGATAGAAATTTAGCACAAACTTATTAAACAAAAAATTATAAAGGTCAAATCCTCATTTCCTCGATTCAATTTCAATTACCATATATATTGGTGAAAAGAATCATCTTGAAAAATAATTAAAAAATTAGAGGGTTTAATTGATTTTAATAGTAAGTATAAATTTCACCGATCAAATCAAATCGTATATTTGAGATTTTTTTTTTTTAAAAAGAAAGAATAAGTTTATTTCTTCGTAGATTTTTTATTTTCTTATATTCTAAAAAATATTCAAGCAATAGATAAGTTTCAACCAAGTCAAAAAAAAGAATATGAAAAATTGAAAAAGTTTAAAGAATCAATTTAAAAATACATAATCTGATTTTCAAGATTTGGAAGCACAACTAGAGATGTGGATTTACAATAAAAAAAATACTATAAATGTCGAATTTTAATTTTTAGATTCAATTTTAATTACGATATACATTGGTGATTATCAAAGGGTTTAATTGATTTTAATAGTAAGCATAAATTTCACCGATCAAATCAAACCATATAAAAAAAAAAAAGAATAAGAAAATTTTCTAAAAAATATTTTCAAACAATAGATAAGTTTCAACTCAGTCAAAAAAA
>NC_036648.1:7551728-7552303 GCF_002806865.2 Cucurbita pepo subsp. pepo | reverse complement strand
AGGGGTGTACATTCAACCCAACAACCGGACCAACCCAACTCGAATTATAAGGGTTGAGTTGGGTTGGATTAGCTTTTCGGGTTGGTTTGGGTTCATTTTTCTGAACTCGAACTGACTTGGTTCGATTTTGGGTTCATGGGACTAAACCCTCTAGTTGACCCGAGCCAAATAAAACTATATAAAATATACTAAGAAGTTTGTTTTAATTAAATGTTTACTAGAGTGATATTTTGTCCTAACTTAAAACACTCACACCCGAGTTTGATGCCAATCAAATATATTAAGGTTAGGCTATTTCAATTATAATATTTTTTTTTATTTTTGTAATAGTTTAGGACTCTCTTCCATGTTAGACTATTTCAATTATAATATATTTTTTATTTTTGTAATAGTTTAAGACTCTCTCTAATTCCATCAAGTCAGACTATTTTAATTATAGTAATAGTTTAGGATTCTGTTCTATTAAGGTTCCGCTATTTCAATTATAATATATTTTTTATTTTCGTATTTTTATTATATATAGTATTTTTAAACTAATCATTTTTATTCTTTTTTTAATTTTATGATCTATCCTT
>NC_036648.1:7551029-7551558 GCF_002806865.2 Cucurbita pepo subsp. pepo | reverse complement strand
CTACTTGGAACCACAATCAAAATGTTACCAAGAGAATCATTAGAGGATATAAATAAATAATGAAACTTTTATAAATACAATCGAAACAAAAATAACAAATAAAATTAAATTGAATCGAATCGATTAGAAACGGTGAAAAATGTAGTAAATATGGTAACAAAATCAGGGGTGTACATTCAACCCAACAACCGGACCAACCCAACTCGAATTATAAGGGTTGAGTTGGGTTGGATTAGCTTTTCGGGTTGGTTTGGGTTCATTTTTCTGAACTCGAACTGACTTGGTTCGATTTTGGGTTCATGGGACTAAACCCTCTAGTTGACCCGAGCCAAATAAAACTATATAAAATATACTAAGAAGTTTGTTTTAATTAAATGTTTACTAGAGTGATATTTTGTCCTAACTTAAAACACTCACACCCGAGTTTGATGCCAATCAAATATATTAAGGTTAGGCTATTTCAATTATAATATTTTTTTTTATTTTTGTAATAGTTTAGGACTCTCTTCCATGTTAGACTATTTCAATT
>NC_036648.1:7501352-7550029 GCF_002806865.2 Cucurbita pepo subsp. pepo | reverse complement strand
AAGATCATGGGTTTATAAGTAACGAACACTATCTGTTCACTAGAAGTAAACGTTCTCAATTGATACGAAATGAAAGGAGGAACAGTATTGGCCATCTTTTTGTTTTGTTTTATAAAGATTTTTGTGAAATTGAAATATCCATTCTCATTTGGTTGGTGAAGCAGGACTTTCTCAATGTTTTTACTCTCACTTTCAGCTGCTTGCCTTCAGACTTGGAGGGAGCAGTCAGGCAATCTGGTGAAGCTGCTGGTTTGTTTGTGTCTTCAGGAGGACTAAGAGCAATAGTATGATACTCTTTTTGCTAATCTTTGCCAAATCTTATGCCACTTCTCTATAAATATGCACAAATTATGACAGAACTTGAAAACGCTTGATATTTCCAAATTGCAGCCTCCCCAAATCACCTGAGTAGTATGTTGCTGTAAATTTAGATTCTTCCTGTATAATTTGCCATGCTTGGTCGGACAATTTGCAAGGGATCCATTGCTACTAACTCTGAAACGACCTACTTGTTCGAATGCCAGTTTTGAGACATTTCATGATTCCCCGATTCATTTCTATATCTCCCTAAACAGCTCCAAGCTGTGCTCATGATATTGTCCTCTTCGGACTTTCCATTTTGGGCTTCTCTTCAAAGTTTTTAAAACGTGTCTACTAGGGAGAGGTTTCCACACCCTTATAAAGAATGTTTCGTTCTCCTCCCCAACCGACGTGGGATCTCACAATCCACACCTTTTCTTTTCAGGTTGAGCTCCTTATCCCCCAGCTACAGTTTCTGGACGATGAAGGTGCTCAAGCTGAACTCTGGGAACTGTCCAGAGTTTTCTTGGAGTCAGTCATTGAGGAAACAAAATGTGAGGTAAGTAGAATATGGAATTACCACTTCAAGGCCCTGTTTATCAATCAAGAATTGAATTTGGAGAACACTTGGAATATATTATACCATGGAATGTGTTACAAAGAAAACAGTAGAATTTCAAAGTTCTTAGGATCTTTATTCACTAGCTTTGTAATATACATATCTAAGTAATGCAAATTTAATTGCTAGAAAGTTAAAGCTGTGTTTCCAGATGCTGGGGCCGCTGCACTTCTTGAATATCGATGGAAAGATGCTTCCTTCAAAATTTCCAGGTAAGTTCCATGTAACATACAAGTTGTGTACTCCAAAAGGTTGAGCTAAAGTCGATTTTCGCAATCTGAATCTGTATGTTCTCTTCGTATGGTTGTCGTTCTCAGCTTAAGCGACCGAAAACCTGTAGATACTGCAGATGAGATAGTTGTCATGGTTGTTCCTGATTACCAAATGTTGGAAAATGTGGAGAAAATAGCAGCTGCCCTCTCGGATGATCCGGTAAACATCTGAATCATTCCATTTGCTGTTGAAGTACATAATGGGATATATATATGGTTCAGTTTACTATAATATAGACTTACCCATATAACCATCTACTATATATTTATCTACCATATATATATATATATATATATATATATATATATATATCTATATCTCCGTGACCATTTTTCAATTGAATAAGCTATAAATAAGCAGCGGACTCCATAACCCAACATCCACCTCTTTATTTTATTTTTCTACATTGATGGCAGCCAAGGCCTCTTATCATGTGGAATCCCCGTCTCATCAGCGAAGATGTAGGGGTCGGATTTAACGTTCGAAAATTGAGAAGATACTTTTTAAGGTAAATTTCAAAACTCTTAGTAGACATCAGCATTATGAAACAGTTACTTACAAAAGATGATCATCATAGCTCATAGTGTTCTAATGTGAAGTAAATGTCTAACCTCATACATAAAAGTTGCTAAGGAGAAAAGAGGTCTCATATACAAGAGGCTCTAAACTTAGGATTTGTCCAACTCAACCTCTACTTTGTTCTTTTTTGTGCAGCACATTTACAACAGTCTACTCCATGAGGCCTTTGCCATCTGGTGCTGTATTTAGAGCTTATCCTGGGTAAGGAGATTTTTTAACATCTTATGAGATTCTTTAGATCTATTCACCGTGCTGAAAATACAGAAAAACTCGGTCTAGTCTATTAGGATCACACAACAACACACACTCGATTTAGATGAACACAAAAAATAGGAGAGAAAATGCAAAGAGGAATATTGGCTAGGTTTATATTGATGACTTCAAGTATATATAATAAGAGAGAATACAGAGAAGGCAGAAAGTAAATTTTCAAAACAATGCCGAGGGGTATATATATAGTTCAGTTTATTATATATAGTTTTACCGGATGTAACCATCTACCATATATAACTTTACCAACTATATAGAACTATTTACCATATCTAGTTTTATAGCATAACAATTGGGTAAGCTATAAATAAGCAGCAGACTCTATATCCCAACACAGTCATATAGGAACGACCCAGATTGTCCAGATTACATGAACTAACTTAAGAAAGTAATAAAAAACTATGCTATATCTTACTTGAAAGTAACGGAACCATTAATGTGAAATAATAATCAAACTCAAGGCCATGGTCACTCATCTTACAGCAAATATCCATGGTTGAACTTTCTCCAACCACTTTCTTCTTCTTGTTCATCCTTTTTTTTGGGGGGTTTTCTTTTTTGAAGAAGTGATTGACATCTTTGCAATTGATAACCAGGTTGTGGAAAGTGTTCTTTGATGATAAAGATAGGCCAGGCAGATATTTGCTTGCCAAAGAATTAATAAGCCGTCCGGATGCTGGAGACCTCGAGGTCAGTTACCTAAGAAAATAACATATGAGAAATTATCATCATACTATTAATGTAATAACCCAAGTCTACTTCTANATGTTGCAATGAACTGATAACAAATATCTTAGAACACTAATGCAAGAAATTGTTTCATATGATTATTGATTTTTTTGAACCAAAAGCATTCTGCTCTGTAGTGTTACCAAAATCACAATCACGAAATATGCCATGTAATATAGACATGTGTAACCATCCACGAAAAGTTATGGGAAAAAAGGAAACTCACTTCTTCAGATTTGGGTTGGAGTTGTCTGCCAAGAGATCCCTGATTTTCTCATTGTAAACCTCCAACATGCTGACATACAATTCATATTTCATAACACCATCTCTCTCTTCTGAAATCTTAAACAGCTCCTTTAGAGTTCGGTAGTTGACTCCTCTGTTTTCCGGCGTTCCCTCCATAGTAAATGTCTTCCCTGTTCCAGTTTGTCCGTAAGCAAATATGCAGACATTGTAGCCATCCATCACTGAAGCTACGACAGGTTTAGCTTGACTGAAGACAGCTCCTGCACATTTGAAAAACCATCATCAATACATGGATTAAGAATTCACAGTAACTTACAGCACTAATTCTCACAATTACCTTGGCCGTCCTCAATCTTGAACACATGATCAAATTTAAACTGTTTTTTAGAAGAATCAGAAGAAAGAACTTGAATCTCGTTTTCCTGAGACGAATCAAATTCAATTACAGAGGTAGATCCACTTTCCAATTCGCTTTCATTTAATGGTCTACATCGGCAGAAAACTCTAATATTCCCTTTCAGTTCAATCACTTCATTGTAAAGTCTCTTTCGCTCAGAGGACTCTTCAAGGTATTTCTTCTTCAAAAGTTCATGTTCTGTACCTAAAAAACAAAAAACAGCCCAGGATTCATTGCTAAGGAGTGATTATTAAAAAACGGCAATGATGGGAAATGGTTGGCCAGTAGAAGAAAGCTACCTAGAAGGTGAAGAGTTTTCACAACTTCAGGGCCTGGAAAAGCATCAGAGTCCAGCTTGAATCGTTCAGTTAGGAGCATATGCTGATTCTTCAAATTCTGAAACCATAAATCAACAAAGTAAGAATTGCCAATTTTGCAACTGGAGAAACGAATAAACTAGAAATTTACCTTGTAAACTATACTCACAATATAGAGCATAATTTTTTTTTTTTTATTAAAATGTAATTACTGCATACCAAGAATTTCTCAGCAGCCATTAGAAAAACAAGACCTCAAGTATTTCTCATTACCTTAATTTTGTTGCTCAAGTCAATTACTTTTTGCAGGATTGGAAGAGTATGCGCTCCATCTGGTGATGCTAATTCGGCTTCACTGGACAATTCGTTCCCCATCTTATCATCACATTCAAAAGATTCTCCCAAAGCCATATCTGGACCGCACAGAAATTTAGTGTAAACAAGTTAACGGAAAAGATAATCATAAACGTTTGAACTGATCATGAAGAAAGACAGTCCATGAAATTCTCAGTGGCCAAACTGAAACCAAGGCAAAATTGAACAATGGATTGATCGTTTTCACACCACGACAGAAAACCCTAGGTCTCCAACTGAATGTAAATGTATCAAACTGATTGCTCTTCCGAAATTACATCCATAAAAAGAACGAAAACAGAACCACATCTTCCTGGTTGGAATAGATCCATCAAAACAAACATTCTTTTACACATCGGAACCAGAAAGAATCGTTAAGAAAATGAAAGAATTAGCGAACCTGAACCGGCAATTGAAGGCAGAGGCCTCGAATCATGACTAGGAACAACCGGAGTGCATAATTCTGAGATAACTTCCATTGCAACTGAAATTGAAACAACACTTCTCCAATCATTAAATCAACCAAATCAACAACAAACCACCTCGATCCACTCCTTTCCCCCACAAGAGCCCACCCCAGAAAGCGAGAAAGAGAGTACCTTCCATGGCTTCAAAAAAGAGAGAACGAGGACGTGAATTTCGAGAGAAGCGCAAGAATTTTGATGGAGAAGAAGAAGAAGAAGAAGAAGAAGAAGTGACAGAGCACTGAGTGTAGAGAGAGAGAGAGAGAGAGAGAGAGAGAGAAATGGTAACGTAGGGTTTTGAGATTGAATTCGAAGATTTGAAATGGCGAGCGGGCTATTGACGCTCTTTCAAACGGCTATAAATCATATCAAAATTACGTTTTTGACCCTCCGTTTTCTCGAATCTCGAATCTCGCCCAATGGATCTCCGACTTCTTTGATTTTATTATTATTATTATTATTATTTTTATAATTTTTTATTCTAGAAGTTAATAATATATATATATATATATATAATATAATAGAAATATTATAAAAAAACTTACAATATTTTAATTATAGTTATATATTTCTTTATTTTTTAAATATTGAATGTTATATACTATTGAATTTTAATTTTAATTATATTTTTTTGTATTTATTACAATATTTTATTCCTTAATAAATATTATATTGAAAAATAAAAATAATTTATTAAAAAACTTTAAAACAAATATATATATAAAAGAAATTCTCTGATGGGAATTGATCCCAACTAATTCTCCGTCTTAATTTCTACAAAAATAAATGAAATATTTTCGAGGAAATAGGATTGAAATAGGAGATGGGGATAAGAGCGAAAAAGACTTCCTTATCCCTGCGCGCAACCCGTGGATACCTCTGTGAGCGTTATTTATGTGAACAAACCTAAAACACAAATGAAAAACAAATTTGTGTTCTTTTTGTCCCATCTATGAAATTAATAGAAGTGTTCGTGGCTGAGTTAAATGATAAAATATTTGGATTGCGTTTGGTCGTACATGTCTAAATTATTTGTTCGAATTTTTTGTGTTTGAATTTTAATATATAGTTTAAAATTTTTAAAAAATTAAAATTTGATTTTTTTTTATTTTTTATTTTTTAAGAATTTAACCCATACAAAATGTGACTAAATTTGAGGATAAGCACTTGGCAGCGCCACAAAAAATCCAGAACTTCAGAGTGAATTCATTCTTCATTCTATGGCTGACAGATTGGAGGAGAAATAGTGATCTGTTCATGGCTTCCTCATTCCCAAATCCTTCCTTCGGCCATTGCTCCTTCGTAGCACCATCCAATCCATCCTCATCTACGCACTTCCCCTTATCTTTTCCGCGCCCTTCTTCCCTCGCTGCCTTCCCTCCAATTTCATCCACCAAAAATGGGTCCGTTTCGAAAATTCGTGCCAAGTTCGAGAAATTTCAAGGCGAGATTCCCCAGGATGATACACAAGAACCCAATCCGTCAATGTCGTTGCAACAACAAGAACAACAGCCTTCTGTGAGTCAAGAGGTTGAAGAAGATGACAGGTTTTCAATTTCTCTTCCTCCTCAATGTTTGTTTATTGAATCTTAAAGTTGTTTCAACCCTAGAAGTTAATAGTGGAAAGATGGAAAGAATCTCATGGTGGCTCTTATTTGATTGATTAATGAGTTGCATATAATTAAGAGCTAGGTGGTATGGATTTTTTCAAGCTAATGGAGGATTTGTGACCCATAAGTCTCTCAAAATGGTCTTAAATTATGGTTGAGTGATGAAGAACTAAGTTCTGTAAACCCCAAGGGCTGGCCATGGTGGATTTCTTGGTCTAGAAAGTTCATTTATCCCCTAGGAGTGATCCTGAAGTAGCGGCTTGAGATGTTTTGGAGGGTAAGGTGATGCTGGTAGTAAGATATCCTCAAGAGGGAATATGTAACAACCAAGACCACCGCTAACAGATATTGTCCGCTTTGGACCGTTATTTATCATTGTCAGCCTCACGGTTTTAAAACACGTCTACTAGGGAGAGGTTTCCACACCCTTATAAGAAATGTTTCGTTCACCTCTCCAGCCAATGTGAGATCTCACAATTCACCGCCCTTGAAGGCCGACGTCCTTACTGGCACACCGCCTAGTGTCTGGCTCTGATACTATTTGTAACAGCCCAAGGCCACCACTAGCAAATATTGTCTGTTTTGGCCCATTATGTATCACCGTCAGCCTCACGGTTTTAAAACGTGTCTACTAGGGAGAGGTTTCCACACCCTTATAAGGAATGCTTTGTTCACCTCTTCAACCGACGTGGGATCTCAAAGAATCGGACCATGAGCATAAGGCAAGAAGTTGATCCTCTGTAAGCAAGAAATGCTTTAACTAATTGTTTTTACTGTTTGATCATCTATATGACTATTACCAACCACCATAGGTTGACCTAGTAGTCAATAAAGANTATGACTATTACCAACCACCATAGGTTGACCTAGTAGTCAATAAAGACCTTGTCAATAATAAAGAAGTGGGAGAGAACAAGTTCAAGCGATGGTAGCCACCTACGAACATGTCATCTATTCTTTTGCAAATATTCTTTTGCAAATAGACTAGACATCTTCAAATTAGCTAGGGAACCCTCAGCTTGACTGGAGATATTGTTGAGGATTATTGGAAGGATGTGGAGAAAATAGCAGCTGCCCTCTCGGATGATCCGGTAAAAATCTGAACCATTCCATTTTCTGTTGAAGTACATTTTCGATGTACTACCTAATGGGGTATATATATGGTTCAGTTTACTATAATATAGATTAACCAGATATAATCATCTATTATATATAACTATCTACCATATATATCTTTGTGACCATTTTTCATATATAACACTTGAATAAGTTATAAATAAGCAGTAGGCTCTATAACCCAACATCCACCTCTTTATTTTTCTACATTGATGGTAGCCAAGGCCTCTTATCATGTGGAATCCCCGTCTCATCAGCGAAGATGTAGGGGTCGGATTTAACGTTCGAAAATTGAGAAGATACTTTTTAAGGTAAATTTCAAAGCTCTTAGTAGACATCAGCATTATGAAACAGTTACTTACAAAAGATGATCATCATAGCTCAATAAAGTGTTCTAATGTGAAGTAAGGTCTAACCTCATACATAAAAGTTGCTAAGGAGAAAAGAGGTCTCATATACAAGAGGCTCTAAACTTAGGATTTGTCCAACTCTACCTCTACTTTGTTCTTTTTTGTGCAGCACATTTACAACAGTCTACTCCATGAGGCCTTTGCCATCTGGTGCTGTATTTAGAGCTTATCCTGGGTAAGGAGATTTTTTAACATCTTATGAGATTCTTTAGATCTATTCACCGTGCTGAAAATGCAGAAAAACTCGGTCCAATCTGTTAGGATCACACAACAATGCACACACTCAATCTAGATGAACACAAAAAAACAAGAGAGAGAAAATGCTAAGAGGAATAATAACTAGAGGTTTATATTGATGACTTCAAGTATATACAATAAAAGAGAATACGAAGAAGATAGAAAGTACATTTTCAAATCACTGTCTAGGGATATATATATAGTTCAGTTTATTATATATAGTTTTACCAGATGTAACAATCTACCATATATTGATTTACCAACTATATAAAACTATTTATCACATCTAGTTTTACGGTATAACAATAAGCAGCAGACTCTATAACCCAACAAGTCATATAGAACAACCCAGATTGTCCAGATTATAGTTTAGTCCTGAACTAACTTAAGAAAAGAATAAAAAATTATGCTATATCTTACTTGAAAGTAACGGAACCATTAATGTGAAATAATAATCAAACTCAAGGCCATGGTCACTCATCTTACAGCAAATATCCATGGTTGAACTTTCTCCAACCACTTTCTTCCTCTTGTTCTTCCTTTTTTTTGGGGGGTTTTTCTTTTTTGAAGAAGTGATTGACATCTTTGCAATTGTTAACCAGGTTGTGGAAAGTGTTCTTTGATGATAAAGATAGGTCCCTTATAAGAAATGTTTCGTTCACCTCTCCAGCCAATGTGAGATCTCACAATTCACCGCCCTTGAAGGCCGACGTCCTTACTGGCACACCGCCTAGTGTCTGGCTCTGATACTATTTGTAACAGCCCAAGGCCACCACTAGCAAATATTGTCTGTTTTGGCCCATTATGTATCACCGTCAGCCTCACGGTTTTAAAACGTGTCTACTAGGGAGAGGTTTCCACACCCTTATAAGGAATGCTTTGTTCACCTCTTCAACCGACGTGGGATCTCAAAGAATCGGACCATGAGCATAAGGCAAGAAGTTGATTCTCTGTAAGCAAGAAATGCTTTAACTAATTGTTTTTACTGTTTGATCATCTATATGACTATTACCAACCACCATAGGTTGACCTAGTAGTCAATAAAGACCTTGTCAATAATAAAGAAGTGGGAGAGAACAAGTTCAAGCCATGGTAGCCACCTACGAACATGTCATCTATTCTTTTGCAAATAGACTAGACATGTTCAAATTAGCTAGGGAACGCTCAGCTTGACTGGAGATATTGTTGAGGATTATTGGAAGGAGTAGTCCCACGTTATTTAATTAAGAGAAAGATCATGGGTTTATAAGTAACGAACACTATCTGTTCACTAGAAGTAAACGTTCTCAATTGATACGAAATGAAAGGAGGAACAGTATTGGCCATCTTTTTGTTTTGTTTTATAAAGATTTTTGTGAAATTGAAATATCCATTCTCATTTGGTTGGTGAAGCAGGACTTTCTCAATGTTTTTACTCTCACTTTCAGCTGCTTGCCTTCAGACTTGGAGGGAGCAGTCAGGCAATCTGGTGAAGCTGCTGGTTTGTTTGTGTCTTCAGGAGGACTAAGAGCAATAGTATGATACTCTTTTTGCTAATCTTTGCCAAATCTTATGCCACTTCTCTATAAATATGCACAAATTATGACAGAACTTGAAAACGCTTGATATTTCCAAATTGCAGCCTCCCCAAATCACCTGAGTAGTATGTTGCTGTAAATTTAGATTCTTCCTGTATAATTTGCCATGCTTGGTCGGACAATTTGCAAGGGATCCATTGCTACTAACTCTGAAACGACCTACTTGTTCGAATGCCAGTTTTGAGACATTTCATGATTCCCCGATTCATTTCTATATCTCCCTAAACAGCTCCAAGCTGTGCTCATGATATTGTCCTCTTCGGACTTTCCATTTTGGGCTTCTCTTCAAAGTTTTTAAAACGTGTCTACTAGGGAGAGGTTTCCACACCCTTATAAAGAATGTTTCGTTCTCCTCCCCAACCGACGTGGGATCTCACAATCCACACCTTTTCTTTTCAGGTTGAGCTCCTTATCCCCCAGCTACAGTTTCTGGACGATGAAGGTGCTCAAGCTGAACTCTGGGAACTGTCCAGAGTTTTCTTGGAGTCAGTCATTGAGGAAACAAAATGTGAGGTAAGTAGAATATGGAATTACCACTTCAAGGCCCTGTTTATCAATCAAGAATTGAATTTGGAGAACACTTGGAATATATTATACCATGGAATGTGTTACAAAGAAAACAGTAGAATTTCAAAGTTCTTAGGATCTTTATTCACTAGCTTTGTAATATACATATCTAAGTAATGCAAATTTAATTGCTAGAAAGTTAAAGCTGTGTTTCCAGATGCTGGGGCCGCTGCACTTCTTGAATATCGATGGAAAGATGCTTCCTTCAAAATTTCCAGGTAAGTTCCATGTAACATACAAGTTGTGTACTCCAAAAGGTTGAGCTAAAGTCGATTTTCGCAATCTGAATCTGTATGTTCTCTTCGTATGGTTGTCGTTCTCAGCTTAAGCGACCGAAAACCTGTAGATACTGCAGATGAGATAGTTGTCATGGTTGTTCCTGATTACCAAATGTTGGAAAATGTGGAGAAAATAGCAGCTGCCCTCTCGGATGATCCGGTAAACATCTGAATCATTCCATTTGCTGTTGAAGTACATAATGGGATATATATATGGTTCAGTTTACTATAATATAGACTTACCCATATAACCATCTACTATATATTTATCTACCATATATATATATATATATATATATATATATATATATATCTATATCTCCGTGACCATTTTTCAATTGAATAAGCTATAAATAAGCAGCGGACTCCATAACCCAACATCCACCTCTTTATTTTATTTTTCTACATTGATGGCAGCCAAGGCCTCTTATCATGTGGAATCCCCGTCTCATCAGCGAAGATGTAGGGGTCGGATTTAACGTTCGAAAATTGAGAAGATACTTTTTAAGGTAAATTTCAAAACTCTTAGTAGACATCAGCATTATGAAACAGTTACTTACAAAAGATGATCATCATAGCTCATAGTGTTCTAATGTGAAGTAAATGTCTAACCTCATACATAAAAGTTGCTAAGGAGAAAAGAGGTCTCATATACAAGAGGCTCTAAACTTAGGATTTGTCCAACTCAACCTCTACTTTGTTCTTTTTTGTGCAGCACATTTACAACAGTCTACTCCATGAGGCCTTTGCCATCTGGTGCTGTATTTAGAGCTTATCCTGGGTAAGGAGATTTTTTAACATCTTATGAGATTCTTTAGATCTATTCACCGTGCTGAAAATACAGAAAAACTCGGTCTAGTCTATTAGGATCACACAACAACACACACTCGATTTAGATGAACACAAAAAATAGGAGAGAAAATGCAAAGAGGAATATTGGCTAGGTTTATATTGATGACTTCAAGTATATATAATAAGAGAGAATACAGAGAAGGCAGAAAGTAAATTTTCAAAACAATGCCGAGGGGTATATATATAGTTCAGTTTATTATATATAGTTTTACCGGATGTAACCATCTACCATATATAACTTTACCAACTATATAGAACTATTTACCATATCTAGTTTTATAGCATAACAATTGGGTAAGCTATAAATAAGCAGCAGACTCTATATCCCAACACAGTCATATAGGAACGACCCAGATTGTCCAGATTACATGAACTAACTTAAGAAAGTAATAAAAAACTATGCTATATCTTACTTGAAAGTAACGGAACCATTAATGTGAAATAATAATCAAACTCAAGGCCATGGTCACTCATCTTACAGCAAATATCCATGGTTGAACTTTCTCCAACCACTTTCTTCTTCTTGTTCATCCTTTTTTTTGGGGGGTTTTCTTTTTTGAAGAAGTGATTGACATCTTTGCAATTGATAACCAGGTTGTGGAAAGTGTTCTTTGATGATAAAGATAGGCCAGGCAGATATTTGCTTGCCAAAGAATTAATAAGCCGTCCGGATGCTGGAGACCTCGAGGTCAGTTACCTAAGAAAATAACATATGAGAAATTATCATCATACTATTAATGTAATAACCCAAGTCTACTTCTAACAAATATTGTTCGCTTTGGCCCGTTACGTATCACTGTTAGCTTCGCGGTTCTAAAATGCGTCTATTAGAGAGAGGTTTCCACATACTTATAAAAAATGTTTCATTCCCCTCTCCAACCGATGTGAGATCTGACAATATTTGTAACAGCCCAAGCCTACCGCTAACAAATATTGTCCTCTTTGGGCTTTCCCTTCCGAGCTTCCTCTCAAGGTTTTTAAAACGCGTCTGATAGAGAGGTTTCCACACACTTATCAAGAATGCTTTGTTATAAGTGGAAACCTCTCCCTAACTTATAAGTGTGTGGAGACCTCTCCCTGACATCCACGTTTTAAAACTGTGAGGCTGACGACAATACGTAATGGACCAAAACGGACAATATCTACTAGCGGTGGATTTTGGTTGTTACTATTAATGTGTCTTTTACTTACCTCATAATGTATGATCAGAAGTTAACATCTAGATTATGGAGCTTTCACAATTTGAACTTTATAGTGGTTCTTAAATCCATAAGAGATTAGTTGGAGCAATAATGTAAGCCTAAGTATCTTATGCAGATAATATTTGGAAATGTAGCAGAGTCAAACGACCCGTCATTTTTCGACAAAGCAGCTGGAGTTCTCTCTTCCGTAACCCGATTCATGAAAGCAATTTCAAGATAATCGAAGCGAGTTTCCTTGATATTATTACAACTCATGGTCCTTGTAAGTTATGAACTCCTAATGCATTCTATTCTGTTCCAGAAAGTAAAGAAGAGTCAGTTTTCTTGATAAATATGTTCTTATCAGTCTCTTAGTTGAGTAAACTATAGATAATCAAGCTACAAGCATTGGCTATCAGTTTACTACTACAGCTATCTCATCAAATTTTCCTTATGGTAAAGCCAAGATACATTGATAAGTGAATCTTCTGCAGACAAGAATCACATATCCAAAATCAACCTTGAAGAGAAATACCTTAAATGAAATGGCATGACAGTAATCTGAACTTTGTATTATATGCTATCAGTGAATAACTAGGGGTAAATTTTAGCTGAACTTGTGGAAATTACCTTTTTCACCTATAATGTAGCATTCTCATGTTATCTTTGATGCTCAAGAACAGTATACAATGGTTATTAAACTTATGGTACTCTAACCATGGCGAAAAATGATTAATAGTTTTCTTTAAAAGATGAAGAAAACGTGGCCCATATTAAGTTTTAACATCTCTCGTTATGAAATTGCAAAGGTGTTAACATAATGTCTACAACTTATGAGGCATGAGTCAGTGAACTACAATATGAACATGTCAATCCTCGCTTCGTCGTAATTACAAGAAATAAATCGAGAAATCATCATTAAAATGATAAACATGTCATAAACCTTTTGGTGATGCACCCAAATTTGAAATTATAATTGATTTATTAAACTAACCTTGAGTAAGTGGCCCTGGCTGGCCTGGTGGAAGAAGCAAAAGTGAACATGGGGAGCCTATCTACACAATAATATGGGTAGCCTTCATAAGTGGGAAGGACGTCATTATAATAACAGCTCATGTCTAGTATTCATACCAGAGAGGGGAATAAGTTTGGATCGTTAACACGACCGTTATCGTTATCGATCGGTTCCTTCTTGTCATCAGGATCTAAGTAGAAGAGGATGAATTTCTTATCTGGTACATATCCTTCATCTACCATGAGTACAAACAGATCCATCAAAACTCCATAAATGATATCAGCTTGTGGATGCCTTTTGTCTCCAACAGTAAAACTATGGACTTTCTTGTCAATCTCTATCCAACTGATACCAGTTTCTTTGGCCATTCCCGTCTCCTTCATCTTCCTAATTGTCCTTGCTCTTTCCTTCCAATTCCCTTCAGAAGAATATATGTTAGCTAACAAAACATAAGGGACTGAGCTATACGGCGTTTCCGAAAACAGATGTTCGGCTGCATATTTCCCCATTTCAGAATCACCGTAGAGGCTGCAGGCGCCGAGCAACGCCTGCCACACGAGTAATCCTGGCTGTTCAGGCAGTTTCTCAATGAAGGTTCTAGCTTCAGACAGCAGTCCTGCTCTACCCAACATGTCGACAACACAAGCATAGTGTTCGCTCCTAGGATTTATCCTGTGATCTTTTGTCATTGATTCAAGGAACTCCATACCTTTATTTACTAACCCAACATGACTACAAGCATGGAGTAATGATAGAAACGTGATGTCTGTTGGCTTTGCACCTTCCAGTTGCATATTCTCGTAAAGATGTAGAGCTTTCGAGCCATCTCCATGTCGAGCAAACGCTGCAATCATGGAGTTCCATGTGACAGAGTTCCTATTTTGCATCCTATCAAAGACCTTCACTGATTCATCCAGTGCTCCACACTTGGAGTACATGTTTATAAGTCCATTGCTCACAAAAGGATTGCAACTAAAGTTCTTTTTTACAATAAACGAATGAACTTGTTGACCCAGCCTCAAAGATGTATCAGCACCAAACACTCCAAGAACAGCTGAAACAACATTTTCGTCAATCTCAATCCCCATTTTCAACATTTTCAGAAAGATTTGGATGGCTTCTTCCTCACATCCATTCTGTGTGAACCCTGCAAGGATAACAGTCAACGAAACCATATCGAGTTCCTCAGCCGACTCAAAAATCTTCCAAGCATCTCCAATGCTTCCACATTTTGAGTACATATCCATCAGAGCACTCCCAATGCACAAATCTGACTGAATTCCCAACTTCAAAATAAGACCATGAATTTGACATCCTTCCTCTAATGCCTCCAAACCAGAACAAGCAGTGAGTAAGCTCAAATAAGTTAAAGAATTTGGCTCCACAGAGCCACAACTCATCATCTCCCTAAACAGCTCCAGGCTGTGCTCATAATGCCCATTTTGAGCCAAACCAGAGATCACAGCCGTCCAAGTAATCACATTTCTCTCCTCCATCTCATAAAAAACTTGCCTCCCAAAACCAACACATCCACATTTAAAATACGAACTAATCAGAGCATTTCCCACAGTAATTTCTTGTTCATATCCACTCAAAAACGTCAAACCATGCATCATTTCAATGATGCAACACATCTCCGAGCCATCACAAGCAGATAAAATCGTCGTCAAAGTAGCTTTATCAAATTTACAATCACCAACTAAAGACATAGCCTTAAAATAGCTAAAACCAGCATAGAACTCCCCATTTCTCATAAACCCACCAATCAATGCGTTCCACGAAACAGTATCTCTCGTGGGCATTTCATCAAACACCTTGACAGCATCCGGCAATTTACCACACCTCTCGTACATGGAGATGAGAGAGTTCATTATGACGACCCCATTTTCATGGTTGGAGAGCTCGAAGCTCTTGATGATGGAGGCATGGAGGGAAGAGCCCAAATAGAGGTGGCCGTGTCTTCCACAAACGGACAGAAGGAAGCTTGGGTCTACATGGTTGAGGACGAATGATGAGGAGGTTTCTGCAAATGGGTTTTGATGGAATTGGTCTCTGAATGGGGAGATTCGAGAAGAGGCCCAAGAGGGAAGCTTGGAGCTCAGATTTTGAAATACCCATTTGAGTTTCATCCATGAAAATGGGACTCGGAGACGGTCGCCGTCGAATTGGCTCCAGTCGGATGAAGAGGGATTGATGTACCCTTGCCGCAAGTTTCTCTTTCCTTTTTTATTTTTTTTTTAATTCACCTAACATTGAAATTTAAAATGTTTAAAACATGTTATTAGTTGGTTGAGTAAAATTTGGAACATGTAACCTTTTGATAGAGGGTGTGAAATTTAGAACATGTGACATCTTGGTCGGTTGAGTAAAATTTGGAATATGTAACCTCTTGATGGAGGAGTGAAATTTAGAACATGTGACATCTTGGTTGGTTGAGTGAAATTTGGAACATGTGACCTCTTGATCGAGCGAGTGAAATTTAGAACATGTGACATCTTGGTCGGTTGAGTGAAATTTGGAACGTGTGACCTTTTGATTGAGCAAGTGAAATTTGGAACCTGTGACCTTTTGATTGAGCAAGTGAAATTTGGAACATGTGACCTCTTGATCGAGCGAGTGAAATTTAGAACATGTGACATCTTGGTTGGTTGAGTGAAATTTGGAACATGTGACCTCTTGATCGAGCGAGTGAAATTTAGAACATGTGACATCTTGGTCGGTTGAGTGAAATTTGGAACCTGTGACCTTTTGATTGAGCAAGTGAAATTTGGAACCTGTGACCTTTTGATTGAGCAAGTGAAATTTGGAACATGTGACCTCTTGATCGAGCGAGTGAAATTTAGAACATGTGACATCTTGGTTGGTTGAGTGAAATTTGGAACATGTGACCTCTTGATCGAGCGAGTGAAATTTAGAACATGTGACATCTTGGTCGGTTGAGTGAAATTTGGAACCTGTGACCTTTTGATTGAGCAAGTGAAATTTGGAACCTGTGACCTTTTGATTGAGCAAGTGAAATTTGGAACATGTGACCTCTTGATCGAGCGAGTGATATTTGGAACATGTGACCTCTTGATCGAACGAGTGAAATTTGAAACACGTGACATCTTGGTCGAGTGAGTAAAATTTAGAACTTGACAAGTGTCTTTAGTAGTAAATTCCTAAGTTGAGTTCAAACCTATCATCATAATGTAGAGTGTAATAGGGGATACTATGCGTGCTCTATACCCTTCGTGGTGTATATACCGACAGTGTGAGTGTATGCTAGTCGAAGATCAGATTTAAGGGTAAGTATATGAGATTAGGTTCAAGGCTTGGTATACGAGCTTAGGTTCAAGGGTAGATATACCAGCTTGCATGAGTCCATGTACGCGTACGTGAGCCGTGTAGAAAAATTCTATACTTCCAATTCTATTCCGACCGGAAGCTAAGGCCATTGTCATGAAATGATGTTTTATGACATGTCCCAAACACAATTGTCTACAATTGCATTTCTTGACCTCAGTAGTGGGGAGTATTTTCCTAAAATACTCCAGTCACATACTACTATTACTTTTCAGGTAAATAAATAAAAAATCTCTACACAGATGACAACATCACAGACCGTAGCGAAATTAAAGTTAGGATGGATGCATTTCGTTTTGTTTATATCCCTCAGATTATATCACGAACATTATTTTATTCTCTTCTTTATTTTCCACTATATTGTTTAACGAATTTATTATGAACATATAAGTCGATGACACGTTCTAAAATGCTTTGAAAGGTTTTTACATAGAACAGACGCAAATATATATATATATTTATTTATTTATTTATTGCTCGAGTAGCACAGGTGGATTGTAGCCTTTAAAAAACTACCCTACACATTTAAAATTTCTTCATTTAAATTCATAGTTGGTAGATAATAATAATAATAATAATAATAATAATAATAATAATAATAATAATAATAATAATAATAGTCATAATAATAATAATAATAATAATAATAATAATAATAATAATAATAAGTGGTTGAATCGGGTCGGGTCGGGTCGGGTATTGAAACGGGTACAGGTCCATTAAGTTGCCCGGCTGTGTGGGTATAAAAGGGTGTTTTTAGTTCTTACCTTCTTAAACTTCTTGAGTTTTCTGAAAAAGGAAAGAGAGAGTAAAAAATGTTGTCCAAAGAGAAGAAGATCAAAGGCGAAGTGGTTTTGATGAAAAGCAATGTTTTGGACTTCAACGATTTTAATGCTTCTTTTCTCGATCGTCTTCACGAATTTCTTGGCCAACGAGTTTCTCTCCAACTTGTTAGTGCTGTTCATGGCGATCACAGTAAGTTTTCTCTCTCTTCTTTCATCAATATAATCTCTCTCTTTCTCTCTCTTGGTCTCTGTTCTCGAGAGATTCTTCAAGGGGAGGCCAAACGATGTTACTGACGGTTTTTATACTGTCTAGGAATTTTGATTTAATTGCATGTCTCGAGAATCAGGGTTAGGACGACAAATCACAATTTTTCAAAACAACTCCTGTGACAATGTTTTAGTTTCTTATTTTCTCTCGTAGATTCAATTATAGGTCAAATGTCAGCTACGTTACGGGATGCTTTGCTTTTTGAATAATTTCTCCGTCTTTTTGTTTAAGTTTATACGACCTTTTTAGCAAGATTCTCTAAGAATATATTAGTGGGTATGAAAATGTAGCGTGAGATTGAANTAAAAAAAAAAAAAAAAAAAAAAAACTAATACTTCAATTATAAGTTTTGCTTTTTATCTCAAAAGCATACTTTTGCTTTATAATTATTTCGTTAAATTTTCTAAAAAAATTCTATGTACTTAAAAATAATTTTTTTTTTATATAGCTTAAATATTATTTTATTAAATATATATATTATATAAAACCACATTTTAATTATTATTGCTAATTTTTTAACAAATTATATTATGAAAATTTAGAGATCTAAAAAAGGTTTAAATAATAATAATAAAATAGACATTATTTCTAAATACTATTATTTATTTATTTCTTAAAATAACTTTATGCATAAATAATTTAAAATAAAAAATAAACCAATAATTTTTTTCTCCTTAAAAGGGAAAAAAATAGTCAACATTATTATTTACAGAAAATAAGGTTTAATTTGGTTGAATTATCATCATTTTTTCAAAAAATTATTCTTATAATTGATTTTTTTTTTTTTTTTCTTCTTTTTGGAAGGCAATGGGTCGAGGGGTATATTGGGAAAGACAGCTTATTTGGAGGATTGGATCACTACAATAACTCCATTAACGGCTGGGGAAGCTACCTTCAATGTTACATTTGATTGGGATGAAGAAGAGATGGGAATTCCTGGTGCTTTCTTCATTACAAATCATCATCATACCGAATTCTATCTTAAATCTCTAACACTTCGACACGTTCCCGGCTATGGAAGAATCTATTTCCTTTGTAATTCTTGGGTTTACCCTTTTCGTACCAGCAAAAAAGATCGGGTTTTCTTCGTTAACCAGGTTCGGGTCCTTTTCTCTTCCTACTAGATATTGTAATGCGTTGGAATTAGAATATGTTTTTTTTTTTTCATTCTCGTTCCTTGATTCCCGTTTTGTATAAGTAAGCAAGCCCAAAGTTAAAAAAATTACGATACCTACGATTAAGATCGATTGAAATAGTAAAATAACTTAAGGGCTAAGCTTCTATGACCAACGCTACGTGTTCATGTTTCTGTGTTTTGAAAATTAGGTTATGTGTAAATCGAGTTAGGGATTATACTGAGTTTTTATTTATTTACTAATTTTTTATTTTTGATATTAGTCTCGTGTTTACTATTACCACTGTTCTTAAAATTTGAATTTTATGTCTATTGGTTTTTGAACTTTCAATTGTATCTAATATGTTATGTGAAATCCTACATCGGTGGGAGAGGAGAACGAAACGTTTTTTTTATAAGGGTGTGAAAACTTATTCCTAACAAATGTGTTTTAAAGCTGTGAGGCTGACAACGATATGTACCGGGCCAAAACAGACAATATCTATTAGCGGTGGGCTTGGACTATAACACGCCAAGGGGGTGGATTATTTATAAGGGTGTGAAAATCTATCCCTAACAGACGTGTTTTAAAGCCGTGAGGTTGACAACGATATGTAACGGGCCAAAACGGACAATATCTATTAGCGGTGGGCTTGGACTGTAACACACCAAGGGGGTGGATTGTTTATAAGGGTGTGAAAACCTATCCCTAACAGACGTGTTTTAAAGCCGTGAGGCTGACAACGATATGTAACGGGCCAAAACATACAATATCTATTAGCGGTGGGCTTGGACTGTAACACGCCAAGGGGGTGGATTGTTTATAAGGGTGTGAAAACCTATCCCTAACAGACGTGTTTTAAAGCCGTGGGGTTGACAACGATATGTAACGGGCCAAAACGGACAATATCTATTAGCGGTAGGCTTGGACGGTAACAAGTCAAGGGGTAGATTATGAGATCCCACATTGGTTGTAGAAAGAAACAAAACATTCTTTATAAGAGTGTAAAAACTTGAGACTGACGACGATATGTAACAGGGCAAACTAGACGTCAGTGAGCTTGAAGTATTACATGTTCCAAGATTTTAAATTTAGTGACCAATAGGTTAGTGACACATTTGACAGTAATGAGACCCGTACATTATCGGGTTGTATTTATTATAATTATTGAATCAATTTAAAATTCAAATTAATAATTGATCTATTAAGTAATTTTAAAGTAATGGGACCATAGAGTATCGAGTTGTATTGATTAAAATTTTAAATTAATAATTATTTATCTATTGTTTAAATTTAATTTGAAAAGGCTATTATTTAATTGATGACGTCAAAATTGAAGTTTAAAGGTATAAATAAATGAAAATTTAATTTTGTTTTACCCTAATTGAAACAGACCTATCTTCCAAGCGAAACACCAGAGCCGCTTCGTAAGTTGAGAGAAGACGAGTTGCAGAGCTTGAGAGGAGATGGCAATGGCGAACTCCAAGAATGGGATAGGGTTTATGATTATGCTCTCTATAACGACCTTGCTGATCCAGATAAAGGTTCAGAATACGCTCGTCCCGTCCTTGGCGGCTCGACCAACTATCCTTACCCTCGGAGAGGAAGAACCGGACGACCGCCGACTAAATCTGGCAAGAAAATCAAAATCTCTTCCTAATAGTATTGTAGATTCAATTTATTGGAAATGTATCGGAATTGGAATCGATTTTTCTTTTTCTTTCAGATCCGGAAACTGAGAGCAGAATACCACTTGTTCAGAGCTTAAACATTTACGTTCCGAGAGATGAGAGATTTGGTCACGTGAAGTTATCCGATTTTCTTGCTTATGCGTTGAAGACAGTATCGCAGTTTATCAAACCTGGCCTCGAAGAATACTTTGATGCCACTCCGGGTGAGTTCGACAGCTTTCAGGACGTTCTTGATCTCTATGAAGGAGGATTTCGAGTGCCGGATGGTTTGTTTAAGGTTATCAGGGAAAACATTGCGGCTCCGTTGATCAAGGAAATTTTTAGAACTGATGGTGAAGGGCTCTTCAAATTCCCTATGCCTCAAGTGATTAAAGGTATTTGAAGTTTGTAGTCTCTGATAACTTAGGTTCTTGTTAGCTTAAATTTCTGATGATTTAATCAATTTTTTTGTAACAGAGGATAGATCTGCATGGAGGACCGATGAAGAATTTGGTAGAGAAATGCTGGCCGGAGTGAATCCTGTAGTCATTCGTCGTCTCCAAGTAATCTCAGCAATATATAATAACCTCGTTTTTCAAATGTATAAAAATTTGGGATTAAGAAAATCTGAAATGTTTCCCAAATTGAATATTCATACTTTGAATTGCAGGTGTTTCCACCAACGAGCAAGCTTGACCCTGAAGTTTATGGTGATCAAAACAGCAAGATAACTGAAGAACACATAATTCATAACTTGGATGGATTTACGGTAGAAGAGGTGAATTATCATCATTGAGTAAATAATCCCAAGAAAAAACAAGTTTTGATCCTCGGAAGATATTATTTCTGCATTCTCATATCTTGTATAATTTGTTGGCTTAGGCAATCAATAAGAACAGGTTGTTTATATTGGATCACCACGATTCACTGATGCCATACCTTAGACGAATTAATACAACTTCCACAAAGACTTATGCTAGTAGAACCCTACTTTTCCTTAAAGAAGATGGGACTCTGAAGCCATTGGCAATCGAACTGAGCTTGCCAAATCCTCGGGGAGATGAATATGGAGCGGTTAGCAAGGTTTTTGTTCCAGCCGAACAAGGGGTTGGTAGGTCAATCTGGCAACTTGCCAAAGCTTATGCGGCGGTAAATGACTCTGGCTACCATCAACTCATCAGCCATTGGTATTATTCTTCTGTGATATGGACTGAAAATTTGAGTATAGTTCTAGTCATATGGATTCTTGAATTTAACTTCGGTATCTTGTAGGCTGAATACTCATACTGTAATTGAGCCGTTTGTGATTGCAACGAACAGACAACTAAGTGTTCTTCATCCAGTTTACAAGCTTCTCCATCCCCACTTTCGAGACACCATGAATATAAACGCGCTTGCTAGACAGATACTCATTAATGCAGGTGGCCTTTTAGAAGCAACAGTTTTTCCGTCCAAATATTCCATGGAGATGTCAGCTGTTCTATATAAGGACTGGGTTTTTCTTGAACAAGCGCTCCCTGCAGATCTCATCAAGAGGTAAAATATTCATGGTAGCATTTGTTATCGAGCATTAGTCTGGTTAAGGAAGATTTTCTTTTTCATACAATGTCCTGATACTTTGAAAACTAGTCATATAACTTGCTCAAGCTCTTTGGTTCATTTAGAGGAATGGCAATTGAGGATTCAAATTCTCCACATGGAGTTCGTCTCGTAATTGAGGATTATCCATATGCTGTCGATGGACTTGAGATCTGGTCAGCAATCAAGACATGGGTTACAGATTATTGTTCTTACTATTACAAGACTGATGAAACCGTGCGGGATGACTCGGAACTTCAGTCTTGGTGGAAGGAACTTAGGGAGAAAGGTCATGGTGACAAGAAAGATGAACCGTGGTGGCCTAAAATGCAGAATATTTCTGAGTTAATAGACACATGTACTATCATTATATGGATTGCTTCGGCTCTTCATGCTGCAGTGAACTTTGGACAATACCCTTATGCAGGTTATCTTCCCAATCGACCGACTATAAGTCGGAAGTTCATGCCAGAAGAAGGCACTCCCGAGTATAAAGAACTTGAATCAGACCCCGATAAAGCCTTCTTAAGAACAATCACTGCGCAACTACAAACTCTTCTCGGTGTCTCGTTGATAGAGATTTTGTCAAGGCATTCGTCTGATGAGGTCTATCTCGGCCAAAGAGACTCCCCTGAGTGGACTACAGACAAAGTACCACTCGAAGTGTTCGAGAAGTTCGGGAAAAAGTTGGCCGAGATCGAAGAAGCAATAACCAAAAGAAATGAAGATTTGACATTGAAAAACAGAGCTGGACCAGTCCTGATGCCCTACACTTTGCTGTATCCATCTGGTGATGAAGGGCTCTCAGGGAGAGGAATTCCCAACAGCACCTCCATTTAAACCTCTTCTTTGAATAAGGTACACAGAAGTGGCTATTATCATTCACTAAAGTATGGTAAATTATGTTCAATAAAGTGCAGTATGTTCAATAAGTGTTTGAAGCAATGATATTTTAGTAAATTATGTTAAAATCAGGAAAGTATGGCGAGATTATGACTCTAACATTTCCTTGCATCCTCGATGATGTGATCTCGTTAGCTACTTGATTTGAACTGCTTCATAGATTGACAACTATCCCTATAAGTCAACACGGATTCTTTTAGCATGGTTTGTCTAGAAAAAGTTACATATGATATAGTTATGAACTATCCATTCTTTAACTATCAAAGAACGAAGGTGCTACTTTATTGGTATAGTTAGTAACAATAAATTATTTTTAAGCATTTCTTAGCTATCATAGGCTCATAATCACTCTTATTTGGATGGGTATATAAGTAAGGGACTTGTGCCTGAAGTGGACAATTTCATATCATTCTAAAAGTTTCTTGTTTTTTCGGTGGTCTTGAGAGTGCTATTTGAAAATCTTTATCTAAAAACATGATCTAAGAAAGAAAGCAAAACTCGATGTTCTTTTAATGGTTCACTGAAACATGAATCAATTCACAAGAACCACAAACGAGAGTAGATGAAATAAAACCATGAACTAAACACAAACCCATATCCAAGCTATAGGTATTCAAATAGAAATGCTGTTGGGAATTCCTCGCATTGTAATCCCATCTTTGCTGGTAGGAAGTAGTAAAGTGTACGCCATGCTCATGGGTCGTCCAACACGATTCTTCAACGTGAAGTTTTGGTTTCTTTCCGCTATCATTATTTCAATTTCAGCAAGTCGTTTCTTAAATCTCTCAAATGCATTTAAAGCCTCTTGATCAAAAGTCCAATATGGATCACTTCTTTCCCCTAAATAGGACTCGTCTGGAGAATGCGTAGATAGAAACTGAATCGTTGAGATATTTAAAATATCAACTTCTGGTAGTTCCGAAGTGATTGTTTTCATGAAAACCTTTTCGGGATCAGACTGCAGCTCTAGATACTCAAACGTCCCTTCTTCGGGTAAGAATTTTTTGCTGAGAGACGGCCGGTTGGGAAGGAAACCACCGTAAGGATATTGTCCAAAGTTAACTGCAGCATGAAGAGCTGAAGAAATCCATATGATAATCGTGCAACTGTTGATTAGTTCTTCAAAACTCTCCATCCTTGGCCACCATGCTTCGTCTTTCTTATCTTCATGGCCTCTTTCTCGAACCTCCTTCCACCATGATTGTAGCTCTTGATCATTACGAATCATGTCATCATTCTCGTAGTAGAGTGAGCAATACTCTAGTACCCATGTCTTGATGGCTGCCCAAATGTCAAGTCCATCAACAGCATATGGATAATCCGCTATTAGTAATCGGAGTCCATGTGGGGCGCTTGAGTCCTCAATAGCAACTCTAAACGTATCACAAACCAAGAAGAGCTACATCAATAAACCAAGAAGAGCTTATGGTATTATGTTCGATAAAAGTTATTACCTCTGGATTAGATCAGCAGGGAGTGCTTGTTGAGTGAAATTCCAACTTCGATAAGCGAACGAAGACATTTCCATTGAATATTTAGAGGGATATTGAGTTTTCTCGACAACACCATCAGCATTAATGAGGTTTGCTCTCGCAAGAGAATTAATCTTCATGGTGTATCGAAAGTGAGGAACAAGCAACTTATGAATTGGATGAAGAACACTGAGTTGTCTGTTCGTTGCAATCACAAATGGCTCAATTACGGCGTGAGTGTTCAACCTGCAAACAAAGTAAGTAAAATTCTAACTTTTTTCTTACGATGAATTGATCAAATTCTAGAGAAAAATCAAGGGATTAGAGAGTTTCACCAATGACTAACGAGCTGGTGGTGCCCAGAGTCATTGACACTAACATAAGCCTTAGCTAGTTGCCAAAGTGCTTCTCCAACCTTGTCTTGATGTGGCAACAATGTTCTACTAATGGCTCCGAGTTCGTATCCTTGAGGGTGCGGCAAGCTCAATTCAATTGCCAAAGGCTTCAAAGTCCCATCTTGTTTTAAGAAGAGAACTGTTCTTGTAGCGTAAGTTTTTCTCGAAGTTGCATTTATTCTTTTAAGATACGGAATTACTAAATCATGGTGGTCTAGTATATAAAGCTTGTTCTTCGCAATGGCCTACATAAAAATGAACGTAATAGAATAGTAATCAGTGTCTTATCTGCTAAGCTATGCTCAAAATAATCGAAACCAAATTTGAACGATAAAAACCCTAATACTAAATCTCTTACCTGATCTACTGTGAGTCCATCTAAACTATTAATTATGTGTTCTTTGGTAATCTTGCTGGTTTGATCACCATAAACATTAGGGTCAAGCTTGCTAGTTGGTGGGAACTCCTGCACGTAATAAGAATAAATATTCGAAAATGAAGTAAATTTAAATAGTTTTATATAAAAATTAGAAAAAAAAAAAATTGACATTACTTGGAGACGACGAATGATCATCGGGTTTGCTCCTGCCAACATTTCTCTAGCAAATTCTTCATCAGTCCTCCATCCGAATTGATCACCTGTTTAATTATACCATAACCTTTGTTATCACTTTTAAATTATATTTTAAGTCTACTTAACATTATTTTTAGAACCAGACGAGATTGGAGTGGAAGTCTAAAATAGTGTTGCAGTGACCTAGATCGAAAATTGGGTCTGAAAGACTGCACCACAATTAAGTATAATAATTTAAACTTACCCTTATTTTCGATTTTTTTTTTAGAGAGACTGAATCAATAACGTTACGTACTATAGTTCAAAGACTAAATTGTTATTGAACTCTTTTTTGACCCATCATAATTTTCAACTTAAAAGACGAAGGTTGAGAGAATGCTACATACCTTTGATCACTTGGGGTAGTGGAAATTTCGATCCTCGAAAGAAGGAACGCGGTCGATAGAGTGCAAAGAAATCTTCGAGGGAGTCGAATCGTTTTGGAGAATTTTCAATTAATGTAGCTTTAATTTTACCTTTCATAAATCGATATGCTGATTTAACTTGATGAAAAATAAAATCTGATTCCTTCAAATCACTGAATCTTTCATCATTCGGAACGTAAATGTCTTCGATAAAAGGTTCCGTCTCATATCTATCATCTGTCAATTCACAACAAGAATATTAATTAATTAATTATTTTTCGTGTTATTGTTGTAAATGTATCAACCTTTTATCAATAGAATGGTACTAATATGAAAATAATAAAAAAAATAAACTTAGGAGATTAAATTGTTTCTTACCTTTTCGTGAACGTGGCCTCCCCGTTCTTCCTCTACGAGGATAAGGATATTCTCTTGACCCTCCAAGAATGGGTCGGTTATTTGTAGAGTTAGAATCTGGATTGCTAATATCATTATAGACGTCGTAATCATATATGTTTTCCCAGCTTTGGCGTTTCTGTTTACCATCTCCTCTCATTTTCACCAGTTCATCTTCTCTATACTTTTGAAGTACTCTCGGTGTTTGATCAGGAAGATATGCCTATAAAAACAACAAAACCAAAACAAATATTCGGTTATAATTGTAACATTTAAAATTAAAGATTTCAATTTTTTAGGAATTAGAATGTTTGATTTATTAGAACTTTACAATAATTATTTTTTTTTAAAAAAAATTATAACTTGGAGAAAATTACTAGCCGGGAACTCGATCTCCACCAAAATAAATGGATAATTTAGCAGAGATTGAACTGAAAAGTCTCAGTCTCGAACATCTTGAGAAGAGAGAGAAAGAAGATAAGTACGAACGTGAAGAGGAGACCAAATAAAGAATAAAAATATTTGGTCTTAAAAAACAAATATAAAACGTCACGTGATATGATTTTTATGTTCGAGATTCAACGGTTAAAATATTCGATTAAATTAAACGAAGAAAAGTAGAATTTTTTTCAAAATTTAAATCTTATTTTTTTGTTCACAATGTTGGAAGCATACAAAATATTTACCTTATTGAGAAAGAAAATACGATGATGTACGTAGTTCTTAGGCTGAATCCAGGAGTTGCAATTGAAGTGAATGTTTCCCCAGTAAGGGATATGAAGAGTGATAGATTTGAGGAAGAACTTGGAAGAATGGTTGTAATTTGTAACCAACATGGCTCCTGGGTACCCAATCTCTTCATCCCAATCAAACCTGATTAGCCCTTCATTTTCAACTCCTCCAATCTCCATCAGGTGTTCTTTCCCCACTTTCCCTTGCATTCCATTTGCTGTGTATACCAAGCCCGATTAAGTAATTAGAAACGTTAACGGGTTTACAAACTAATCAGGTCGATGAAGTGATGAGAAACTTCTAATCAGGTCGATGAAGTGATGAGAAACTTCTAATCAGGTCGATGAAGTGATTAGAAACTTTAACGGGTTTCGAAGTTCATGATTCAAAACTCGTCTATAAATGAGAGGTTTATACACCACCCCTGTAAAGAAATGCTAACAGATTCCCCTAGTTGCAAACACGTCTATTAGGGAGAGCGGGTGTGTAAACTCCACTCCAATCAATGTGAGATCTCATAATCCACCGCCCTTGGTGGCAAACACATCTATTAGGGAAAGATTTCCACACCCTAACGCTTCGTTTCCCTATCCGGATCTCACAATCCATTGTCCTTGGTAGCAAGGTGGGAAACACATTTAGGGAGAGGTATCCACACCCTAATACTTCGTTCCTCACTCCAACCGATGTGTGATCTCACAATCCACTACCCTTGGTGGCAAACACGTCTATTACGAAGATACTTCGTTTTACTTTTCAATCAATGTGAGATCTCACAATCCACCGCCCTTGAGAGCCCAACGTACTCGTTGGCACACTACCCAGTATCTATTAACAAATATTGTTCTTTTCTGGGCTTCCTCTCAACGTTTTAGAATCTATTACACAGAGGTTTCCACATTCTCATAAGAAATGCATCGTTCCCCTCTCCAACTAACACGAAACCGCACACAAATATACATTACACAAATTAAACAAAAGGGTAGCAAGAGTTAAACAAAATACAATGCTCAAAACCAAGAAACTTACATGGATCACCATTCATGCAGCTAATGAGTTGGAAGGAAACATTTTGTCTATCCTTACTACATAGGTTCGTCAAACTCACATGACCTAAAAGCTTCTCTACTCCCAACATCTCTGTCTCTCTCTCTCTCTCACAGCTATAATCATGCAATGTTTCATATTTATAACCAATGTTTCATAAAGTGAAAAACTAGAAATATTATTCATTATATCATATGATCAAAAACTATATAATATAAATCCACTAGAAATTAAAATATAGAGAAAGTTCATATAATATATACTCTTTTCCCAAAATTATTCAATGCTTAATTATTTTTCTACCCTCCTATTGTTCTAAAAAAGAACACATTTTGTCGTTTTGAGGAATTTAATATTTACAAGTTAGTAGTTTAAGGATAACCATTTGTAAGTTTATTTATAATTTATTTGAAGTCAACTCATTATTGATGAAAGTCCCAATTATATATATGAGTGTGACAACTTTGTTAAGAACATATTAGGGGTATGCTTTATATTTAATCTACCAACAACTAGATTATAATAATAAGATCGATTATTTTATTTACTATTTGATATTATCCCTTGTTTATAAAATTTAAGGACATTAGTATAAAATAAAATAGTGAAAAATTGGAAAAATTGGTCAAAGTTAGCCTCGGAATAAATGATCGGAGTTAAAATGTCAGTTTTTTTACAAGATATACTCAGTAAGTCGAGGACATACATTTTAGAATGTTGAATGGCTCAATTTCGTCAAGAATCGAGAAAGAACGTATGGGTTTTGAGTTTTTTTAACTCAGTTTGTTGAAACCTTTTGGGATGATTTCAAAGAATGGAATTACCATACCAAATAACTCGAACACTTTCGTATCAATAACACGCTTGACGCAGTCTCAAATTTTATAATCCCACAGTCGAGTTAAAACCATAGCAATGTCTTCTTCTTTTCCGGTCAATTGAAGATTAGGTTTTCAATAAACACAATTATATAACAAAATAGCTTTGATCAAACGTTTTACGACGAAATGCTGATATTTTCTTCTCTTCTACTTTCTTCCTTGGATGATGGAACTACTGTGAAAAGAATGAAGTAGAAATTAGAGTACTATCGACAATAGTGCTATTGTGAAAAGCGACTGGTAGTGAAAGCAAGGGAACACACATATGAGACGACCTACTTCAAAAATGTTGTGTCAAGGAAACTAATGAAACGCTGCGTGTTTCGTGTGCATTCTGAGAAGCCATATCGTTATCATAGATGTTTAATATTTATTGATATTAGAGTAATATATTTAGTTAAAAATTTAAAATCAAATGTTATATAAAGTTAACTTTAGTGTAAATTCTAACCTCATTCAATTATAAACGCTCTAATTTTTTAGTAAATAAAAAAATACAACCAATTTTGGTTCCGGAGTAAGTCTGTCTTCATGGACCTTAAAAGATCAATGACCTCCTCAACTGACATGTTCTTGAGGTCGCCGAACTACTCGATGGAGGTAACAATCTGCATGAATCTAGGGAACTTCTTGATGACAGAGATCTCCTCCACTATGTCGCCTAATGAACGGATGCCATTGACGATCGTCGTCAACTTCATGGCCAAGCCGTCTATTGACTTACCATCCTTCATGCGAATAGCCTCTGTGAATGTTTGATTAATCCACCACACCTAAGGTGTGAAAGTTATCTTATTTATAATCAAATAAATTACAAGGATATGGAAATAGTAATAAATGGAAAGATACCTATGGTAATAAGGCAAATATTAGATATTTGCCTTATAATAAAATATCAAATATAATATATATGGTAAACTATAATTTATTACTAAATATCCTTAACACCCCACCGCAAGCTGAGCGTCGGATTTGAACGAACGTGAAGCTTGGATCTGAAAAATTTAAAGAGGTTGAGAAACACTTTTCGTGAAGATGTCAACAACCTGATTCAGAGGAGGCGTAGAGAAACACTTTCTTGGCCATCGAAAATTGCAGAGGGATCGCCACTCAGCGGCGATGCTGCCTTGGCTTCGGCGAGAATATGTCTAACCCATGAAGAGGGATTGTCGCTTAGCGACGATGCTGCCTTGGCTCTGGTGAGAATATGTCTAACCCCAAGAAGTACAAGGGGAAACCTAGAGCAAGGGACAAAGACAATGTTGAAGCCGGAAGAGTCGCCACATTGGGCGAAGGAGCCAATTTTGGCAAGAAGGGCAGCCGGAAGAGTCGCCACATTGGGGCGAAGGAGCCAATTTTGGCGAGAAGGGCGGCGGCAACTTGGTTGGCGAAGATGCCAGTGCGGCGCCTAGATTCCAAAGGTAAATCTCTGCAAAAGGTCGATAGGCTTATAGAGATTCTGTATATTTTCGAAGAGGAATGCTGATGAAGATCCTAAGATTAGAGTTTCTGTGAAGGATGAAGGATAAAGGGAAAATGGGGAAGAAAATGTAAGAGACTATGTTTGGAAAATGTGAGGTTGTATGTACAGAGTATGGCGAAGGATGATTTGGAGGTCAAAAGGGTGGAGTCGAAGAGTAATCAATCGGATCTGCATGTGGCAGCCATGACGACTGCCCCTGCGGCGTCAAAGCCAGCAATGGTGGTGGGGAAGAACCGTAGAAGATTTCAAAAGCCATTGAAAAGAAAGGATACGGGTTGCTAAACCAAAATGGCTCTGATACCATGTGAATGTTTGATTAATCCACCACACCTAAGGTGTGAAAGTTATCTTATTTATAATCAAATAAATTATAATAAAATATCAAATATAATATATATGGTAAACTATAATTTATTACTAAATATCCTTAACAGCCTCGAACTCACTCTTCAAGGTCTGCACCTTTGCTTCCTTGACACGTTCCACATCCACATGCATTGTTTGTAGCGTCTCCCACGTTGCCTTTGTCGAGTCCTTCTCTACCAACATGAGAAAAACATCCTCCGAGACTACTTGGTAGATGGTGGCAAGAGTCCTCCTATCCTTATTCTCAATCAACGCTACCATGCTCGATGGTGTCCCACACGCCTTGTGCATGTAAGTTGACACGCATCTTGATCAACCATACTGCGTAGTTACTCTTCACGAGTAACGTGTACTAGAGCATTACACTCCCCTCCTTTCTACTCTTCATCATTGTCACTTCTCCTCCGATGACTTTATATGGTGACGACATATGTTTCAGCATCCTGACTCTATACCAAATGTTGAATATGTCCCTCGATCAAAATATGTCAAAACAAGTAAAAGAAGCAAAGAACAACTTGAAGAAAAGATCTTTTGGAGCAAAGAAACGTTAAGCACTTAACTTTTCAATTCTATTTATTAGTGTTACAGTCAAATCAACATTCATCTAACCAAAAAATTTGGTTCACAAACACAAAACTTGTCCATAATTTATCAACTACTACCAATTCTAGTAGCTCCAGTTAGTAACGTGATACTAGCTAATTATTTGCAAGCGCTTCACCATTTTTTATTTTACCAACTTTCACCCTTATTCTTCCTTTATCCACTCTGATCAACCCGAGTTTAGCCCTTTTTATTGAGAAATTCTCGAACGTACTTTCAAAAAGTTCACTTCAGCTGAATTCCTCTACAAATGTTAAGAATATCCCAATTGTTCGATTCAATTATTATTTGAATCCTAACGATCTCGCACATCGCGTTAAAAGGATTACAAAAAGTGGGAGATTTGCTTAAAACAGTAATTATCAAACTGATATTGTCACGAAATTATTATTAAAAACAAGATACATGCATGTTCTTAACTTGATCTTTGTTGCAGCATCTGAAGGCCAACATACCTGAAGAAATAAAAATGAAAATGATTAAAAAAAAAACAAAATTATATGTAATATTATAAATTTAATAACTCACCGGCCAAGCATCATGACGGTGGCCATCGGATTAGTTCCCGGCGAGACGGAGAAAGTGGAGCCATCGACGACACGCAAATTTTGGACTCCGATGACTCGGTAATTACTATCGACCACTTTTCCGACCAAGCATCCGCCGTGGTAATGCCAATAAGTGGTCACTGTTTCCTTACAATACTCTTCAACGGAGCTATTATCCGACAAGTTTTCCGGCAAGGGAGGCCCCAGAAACTGAAACCGTTTATTACCCTTCAAATCTTGCGTCTTGATCTTTTCCATCGTTCGGGTTTTAAGCAAATCTCCCACTTTTCGTAATCCTCTAACGCATTGTACAAGATCGTTAGGATTCGAATAATAATTGAATCGAACAATTGGGTCATTGTTAACATTTGTGGAGGAATTAAGGTGAAGTGAGCCTTTTGAAAGCACGTTCGAGAATTTGCCAATAAAAAGGGCTAAGCTCGGGTTGATCATAGTGGATTGAGGAGGAAGAAGGCTAAAAGTTGGTGAAATAAAAAATGGAGAAGGGCTTGCAAATGTTTCCAAATAGATATTGCCGTCTAATATTCCGACTACTTGTGATGATGAAGCTACCAGTGGGAATGGAAGCACGATGGCGGCGGTGAAACGGGGATTGTCGGACATGAACTCGCCGACGTCGGGTTGGTCAAGAACGACGGGTAGTTTTAAAGATGAAAGATGAGATTTTGAGCCAACCCCACTTAGAAGGAGAAGCTGAGGGCTTCCAATGGCTCCGGCACTCAATATGATCTCTCCTTTCTTGCGGATGAATGCGGTATGAGTATTTCCTTTTGAATCGGAATATGAAACTCCAATTGCTGATAGATCTGTGATGAGTTCATGATAATCAAAAGTTAGTGTTTCAATGTTTCAATGTTTGAATGCAATGAAATTAAGTTTATTATCAAGTTCGTTTCCTTTTCTTTTAACCATCTATAGCTTTAATTCGAATAGATTTATGAATCTTGTGATAAGTACGGATCAACTGAAATGTCCACGGGGGACGGGGATAAGGAAAGTTTTCCCATGGAATGGAGATAGGAAAGGTTTTCATGTCCCCGACCAGTGCCTGCTCGGAGTGAGTCTCACCTTGGCTAATTTAGGGAATGATCATGAGTTTATAAGTAAAGGAATACATTCCATTCGTATGAGTGACTTTGGGGAAGCCCAAAGCAAAGCCATGAGAGCTCATGTTCAAAATGGACAATATCACACCATTGTGGAGAGTCGTAATTCCTAACGGTGCTCGGTTTAGTTAAAAGGGAGAATGTAACAGCCCAAGCCCATAGCTAGTAGATATTGTCCTCTTTGGGTTTTCCCTCTAGGGTTTCCCAAGGCTTTAATTTTCACACCGATTCGAAAGGAGAACGATCTCACATCGGTTAGGGAGGAGAACGAAATATTAATATTCTTTGTAAGGGTGAGGGAAACCTCACGCTAGGCCCTGAAGAGGTAGATTGTGAGATTCCACATCAGTTTGGGGAGGAGCTAGTAGATGTTGTCCTCGTTTTCTCTCTTGGGTTTCCCAAGGCTTTAATTTTCACACCGATTCGAAAGAAGAATGATCTCACATCGGTTGGGGAGGAGAACGAAATATTCTTTATAAGGATGTGAAAACTTCACGCTGGGCTTAATTTTCACACCGATTCGAAAGAAGAACGATCCCACATCGGTTGGGAAGGAGAACGAAATATTCTTTATAAGGGTGTGGAAACCTCATGGTGGGCCCTAAGGGGTAGATTGTGAGATCCCACGTTGGTTGGGGGAGGAGAACGAAACATTCTTTATAAGGGCGTGGAAACCTCTCATTAGATGCATTTTAAAACCTTGAGGGGAAGCCCAGTAAGGAAAGGTCAAATAGGACAATATATGCTAGCGATCGGCAGGGGAAGCCCNCGTTGGTTGGGGGAGGAGAACGAAACATTCTTTATAAGGGCGTGGAAACCTCTCATTAGATGCATTTTAAAACCTTGAGGGGAAGCCCAGTAAGGAAAGGTCAAATAGGACAATATATGCTAGCGATCGGCAGGGGAAGCCCAGTAAGGAAAGCTCAAATAGGACAATATATGCTAGCGATGGGCAGGGGAAGCTCGTTACATATCACCGTCAGCCTAACAGTTTTAAAACACGAGGTTTCCACACCACCCTTATAAGAAATGTTTCGTTCCTTTCTCCAATGGCTATTACAGAGAATCAGCCCAGTAAGGAAAGCTCAAATAGGACAATATATGCTAGCGATCGGCAGGGGAAGCCCAGTAAGGAAAGCTCAAATAGGACAATATATGCTAGCGATGGGCAGGGGAAGCTCGTTACATATCACCGTCAGCCTAACAGTTTTAAAACACGAGGTTTCCACACCACCCTTATAAGAAATGTTTCGTTCCTTTCTCCAATGGCTATTACAGAGAATCTCTCGCTCTCCATTCCTTGTTTAAATTAGAATTTTTTTAGTGAACTGGGATTCCGATCGTACAAGTTAATTAGACATTTCTACTCACCCGAAAAAATGATTTTCTCAACGGTAGCACGAACGGCAACTTTAAGATTTTCAGGTTCAACCCCATTAAGAAGCTCCACAGCTCCATGTCTACTTCCTTCCTCATCAAAGATAGAACCTCCAATTTTAGTCCCCACAAGATGTCTCAAATCAAACCCATTATAAGGGCGAACACCACCTTCCAACAAAGCACTTCTAAAAGCACTTTGCCAATCACTCAACCTCGGGCGAGAAACCACAGTCTGTTCAACCCATTCATAAGCCTCCTCCACCATTTCCATGTCCCAATCAACGCCTGCACTTTCAAAGAACTCCCGATGGCCCCTCGAGTAGAACCCAGCATTCACCATGCTACCACCGCCAAGAACCCTTCCTCTAATGACATCCACACCATCCTCAGTGATGAAGCGCTGGAAGGGGTTTTGGCCATCATCTTCTTCAGCAAAAACGTTCATTAAACCTTCCTCCTTCAACACGGACGGGTATTTGTTGGGCTCACTTCCTCTTTCCAGAACAAGGACCGAATATTTTGACGACAACGTTGCAGCTAATGGACACCCCGCTGTTCCTCCTCCTATGATTATGTAATCATATTCTTCGTTTTCGGGTAAGTCGGTCGCGTCATGAACTAGCTTCATGTAGCTCTCATCTTCAAAACAAGAGATAATATTGTTAGACGAACACTGACTCTCATGGCTTTACCTTGGGCTTCTCCAAAAGGCCTCGTACCAATGGAGAGTGTATTCTTAGATTATAAACCCATGACCATTCCCTAAATTAGCTGATGTGGAACTTCCATCATCCAACGAATATAAGATCCCACGTCGGGGAGGAGAACAAAATACCCTTTGTAATGGTCTAATTTTTTTAAGAGAAGTCCGAAAGGAAAACAAAAAAAATAATATTGGCTAACGATGAGTTTGAGCTTGTTCTTACCTCGATTAGGGATAGAGTGCGAGGAGAGGACTCGTACGAGAAAGAAAGAGATAAAAATTAGTGGAAGAGTGATAGCCATAGAATAATTCTCTATGGTTTTGAAAAGCTGAATACAATATTATGCTCTCTAGTATGTTTCTTCCTTCGTGTTTATATAGATCAAAAGTTAGGAGTACGGATAGAGAAGTTAGCGTTTTCTATAGTTGTTGTCGCTGTTCTAACGAAAATTTTCATTTATTTTTGTAGGGATTAGGATGAAGATTCCGTGTAATAGTCGAAGTCTACTGCTAGTAGATATTGTCCGCTTTGGCCCGTTACGTATGGTCGTCAGCCTCACGATTTTAAAACGTGTTTACTAAGGAGGAGTTTTCATACCCTTATAAGGAATGCTTTGGGGGCCAGCGTTCTCGCTGGTGCACCGTTCAGTGTGTGGTTCTGATATTATTCTTTTGGGCTTTTGAGATCCAACCGGGTTGGAATTAGAGGAGGAAAACGAAGTATTTCTTGTAAGGGTGTGTGGAAACCTCTTCATAGCATACGCGTTTAAAACCATGAGGCTAACGGCGATAAGTATTAAGTCAAAGTGAACAATATCTGTTAGCAGTGAGTTTGGGCAATTACATTTCCAAAATTCGTGGTAGGGATTGAGTTTTTCATAATTTTTTCGTTTTTATATTTTTATAAAAAAAATTATTCGTCAATGAATCTATTTAATTGATAATTCTATTTTTTTTTAGTAAACTTCTATTACCAAAAAAATGCAAAACCTCTCGTTAATCTAATAATATTTTATAAACAAATAGTTAGTATAATTTCTAAAAATTTTAATTTTAATATTACAATGCAATTTTCGAACACTTAAAAACAACTTCAATATACCAAAGAAAAAAATCTCACTTCACTCCCTCAATTTCCCATCAAGCGGGTTCTTCGTAGGTTAAATGGAAAAACAAGCTTCGTACCAAATCAGAAGGGTCTTCGTTAGATATGGATGACAATCCAAACTTGATATAACACAGATAGAACAATTAGCACCCGAGATGGTATTACAAAGATCTAAGAAGAAAAATGAAGCGTTATTTGTCATAATCAGATGAGTTATTTATAATTTCTAATACCAAATGCTCTCGGGTTCTATAATTTTAAGCGAACTGTGTTTGGAACACGAGAAATTTTGAATTTTTTTTAACGACAATTCAACAAATTAGATTTAATATTTACGAGCAAGAATTTAATGTATGGCCGACCTAAGTACTAAGAAATGCAGTCAACGGCACGTCCAATAATGGCTACACCTAAATTAGGCGGCCATAACATTCTTTTATAAACTCTCTTAATATAATAAACTAACGTAATTTAGATTAATTATTACAAAACTATAAGTTAAAAAGTAAAAATATTTTTTAAAATATATATTATTATTTTTAAAACAAATTTCAATATAATTTTAATAGAATTTTCAAATTATTTTTTATAAATATTATAGTGTACTAGCTTTCATATTTAATGCTATTAAATAATAAAACTACGGAAGTGGGTTCCAACCCGTCCTTGCCACTTGTTCCAATGAAATTTCTCGTTTACTTTTGACAAACCTATTCGGGGCTAGTCTCTGCAAGGACATTGCTACTCGATTTGGAGTTTAGATGTCAAATTGATTAAGGTTGGTTGGTGTGTAATGTCATGTTTGATTGGTCGATTCACATATATTTATTAATACGAAACGAAAATATGTAGATATGAGTATTCTTGTTTCTCACGCATGGTGGTGTACAAGGTCTAGATTGGATTGGGTTAGGGTTTTTTTTTTACCCAACCCAAAAATTCGGGTTGGTTGGATTGGTAACCCAACCCAACCCTCTATTTTCGGGTTGGGTCCGGGTTCGAGAGTAACGAAACATTCTTTATAAGAGTGTGAAAATCTTTCTCTAACCGACACATTTTCGATAATAGATAATGGGCCAAAGCAAAAATATCTACTAGCAGTGAGCTTAAGTATTCGACAAATCGAATCTATTCATAAAAAAAATCATTTATTTTGGCTTTTTAAGCGATACGTTAATAAAACAACAATTACACGTCAAATTTTCTTTAATAATTTTTTTATCGATTAAACCTAATTGAAAAATTTTTAAACACAAAATTTACATTAAATATTAGAGAATATTTAATATATATATTATATATAAAGCTAAAATTAAATAAAAGTTCTAACAAAAGCAGGAGAGGGAAAAAATCCACGTAAAACTTTAGGAATTGTGGTCGCCAGGGTTCGAACAAGGGAACACACATATGAGACGACCTATCGGTGCACGAAATGTGGCATGCTAGGAGTGCGAGTTCTTCCCCTGAAGTGTGTGGCTTACTCGTGCGTGGGCATACGCGTATAAGGCTCCTTGAGTGCGTGAAGGCGCGTGGGTGGCGCGTGAGGTTAGTTTTTCAACTTGTTCGACTCTCGTTGGACTGTTTCGCTCTCGTCTCGAAATTAATCATATTTTGACTTGAATTATGACCTGCCGGAGAAATTTTAGAAATTTTGAAAGTATTAATACGTGAAAAAGTTAGCTCGAAAAGGTACACGTCATTCAAGAAAGTAATCACACGGACTTTAGGCAAGTAATACTTATAAGAATCGCTAGGACATGCTAACATGTGAACATCTATTACCTTAAATGGTTTAAAAAATGCATGCTAAGACTTCAAAATGACATTTTTGAATGGGTATGTAGTATACTTATGTTATTGTAAAATTACGGTTAGGATCCTAGGTTTAGATTTATGAGAAACATGTTGTTTTACACGTTATGCAAAGCTAGAAATAAAGATAGCACGTGATTTAAAGTAATATTCAGTAAGTAACCCAATTGTTGGGGTCGATGTAGCTTGAGTATTTTAAGCATATGCGAGTATTTCTTAAAATACTCAACCCACGCATACTCTTATTTTTTCAAATGAAGCTAAGACACCCCTGTACGGATGACGACGTCGTGGAGAAGGCTATGACACTGAAGCTAGGATCATTGCATTCATGTTTGTTTTTGTAGCTCTTAAGCTAGATCAGGTTATTGCTTTATTTTATTTTATTTTATTTTATTTTTTTTGTTTAAATTCACGTTATGTCTGTTATATAATTTAAATGACTATATTATTAACGTTTAAGTTTATGACATTGTTTATACTCTCGAGATACAACTTCGTGCCCCAACCCCACATGATTCACATTTGAATTGTTTTCTTATTTTTAATTATTAAATACATAAAATTTAGTTGCTGTCTCATCTTCTAAAATCACAGATTTCTTGAAATGCTAAAAACGATAATATTATTATCTTTTATGTACAGAGACAAAAATTTACCCATAAATTTAAATATCAATTTTTTCTATTTTTTAATTTCTGAAATTTTTTCTCACTAATTCTCTAATTTTTTTTTTTTTTTTTAAAAAAAATGGGTTTTTGCACAAATGTCCGGGTGGGGATGGAGACAGAGAATATAAGCCCGTCTCTAGCACCATTTATCTAATAGAGAAAAAATGCTCATTCCCCATCTAATGGAGAATGCCCTCCCATTCCGGGCGGGTAAAATAGACATCTCTATGTCTGATACAATATTGTGCTTTTTGAACTTTTCGTTTCGGTCTTCCCTTTTAAAATGTGTCTGATAGAGAGAGGTTTTCACACCCTTGTAAAGAATGTTTCGTTCTCCTCCATAACCGATGTGGGATATCACAATCCACCCTCTTCGGTTTCCAGCGTCCTTCCTCGCACTTGTTCCCTTCTCTAATCAATGTGGAACCCTCAATTCACCTCCTTCGGGGCCTAGCGTCCTTGCTGGCACACCGCCTCGTGTCCACTCCCCCTTCGAGGCTCAGCTTCCTCGCTGGCATATCGCCCAGTGCCCGGCTCTAATACAGGCCCAAACCCACCACTAGCAAATATTGTCCTATTTGAGTTGTCCCTTCCACACTTCCGCTCAAGGTACTAAAACACATGGATTAGGGAGAGGTTTTCACACCATCATAAAAAAAGTCATTTAAAAAAAAAAAAAAATGGAAAGAACATTCGAAGTTTTTGTGTAAGAAGCTCGAGAGTATATGTAATGCTTAATGTCCAAGATTCAAATCAAAATTTGGAAACTTAATTATGGACATGAGATGTTACAGATGGTATCGGAGCAGAACCTCTCCAATAGAATATTGTGACACTGAGTAAAAGAGAGGTATAGGAATAAATCGAGACAAAATCTAAATGAGAGCGACCGTGAAGATAAGATAAGTAAGAAAAACTTAAAAAAAAAAAAGTTACAGTCTATATCAACAAGGTATACCTTCATTTTTTGTGGTTCAATTATAAAAACTTCATAGTAAAGCGTGCTTACGTGCAAGTAAAATTTAGAAAGTCTCTCTCTGAAAATATATTTATACTAAGCTATGTGGGGTGGGGCAGGTCGAAAAATTGAGCGAGGACGGGGATGGAGATTATCGTTGAAAAAACTCTATCTCCGCTCCCTCTTCCGTTCCGGTCTAAACGAGAAATCTCTACCCGTTCATATTTTATATATATAATAAAATAAAATAATAATAATTGGAGGGGGAGACGTGGATTATTCATAATAATTGAGAGTGGGACTGTGAATATTAATTGAATTGGCAGAGAATATGAGGGTGGAATTTGTTACTGTTACGGATAAGATATGGAAAATGAAAGATTGCAAGTTTCAATGCCCAAATTTAAAATATTATACGTCTATTTTATTATATTTATTTACTTAAATTATAAAAACTACTCCCAATTAAGTTCATTTTTCATTTTCATGCAATATTGAACTAAAATAAAATGTCACCGCCCATACATATTGTTATTTTTGGACGTTCCTCTCTTTAATTGATGTGGGATCTTACAATTTACTTTCTGTTGAGGCCCAACGTCTTTGTTCGGACATCGCCCAACGTCCTTGATGCACAGTGCCCTGTCTCTGACTCTAATACAATTTGTAACAGCTGAGGCCCACTGCTAACATATATTGTCATCTTTAGACTTTCCGTTTCACGATTCTCTTTAAGGTTTTTAAAACTAGTCTATTAAGGAGAAGTTTTCAGACACTTATAAAGAATGTTTGTCTCCATCTATAACTGATGTGGGATCTCATATAAAAATACTGTTGTATCGTTACAAAGTAGTGGTATATATAATAGTCCATATCAATTATCAAAACATATACGTCGTTAAAAATATAACGAAAAATAAAAATGTATAAATGATGATATGGACGTCGAAAACTAATTAAATAAATATATCTTTTGGAGTAAGATAGATGTATTATTGAGGGATTTGAAAATGTGAATGATGTGAGGTGTGGAGGTGGGTATGGCTATGAACATGTGTTGATATTGAAGAAAGGACAAAGTTTTTAGTGTTATAAATAGCATTCCCTGAAACCCTCTTCTCCAAACCATCTTCTCTAGCACTTCCAAATTAGAGACATACAAAATGTTTGGAATTGGGAAGAACATCGTAGAGGGAGCCTTGAATACCACCGGAGACCTTGCCGGCTCCGTCATCAATGCCGGCGGTAACATCATAGACAGAGTCACCCATCTCCGGGGAAAGAAGATCAAAGGGAAACTCATTCTTATGCGAAGCAATGTGTTGGATTTCACTGAGTTCCATTCCTCTCTTCTCGATAACTTCACGGAGCTGTTGGGCGGCGGCGTTTCTCTTCAGCTCATCAGCGCCACTCATGCTTGTAGCATCTCTCTTTCTCTATTCTCTCTCTTTGTTATCTCTATTTGGTGTCCACTTTGTAATGAGTGATATCCACAGCAAATGACTCACGAGGGAAGGTCGGGAGCAAGGCGTTTTTGGAGAGGTGGCTCACTTCACTCCCCCCGCTATTCACCGGAGAATCTGTGTTTCAAATCAACTTTAATTGGGAAGATGACTTTGGATTTCCAGGAGCTTTCTACATAAGAAATGGGCATACAAGTGAGTTCTTCCTCAAGTCTCTCACTCTTGAGGATGTTCCTGGCTATGGAAACGTCCATTTCGATTGCAACTCATGGGTTTACCCTTCTCGACGATACACGAAAGATCGTATTTTCTTCGCTAATCATGTAATCATTTGTTTTTCGTCTTTCTCTCTCTCTCTCTCTCTCTCGTCTTACTTTCGTCGAGGTTTTATGTTTTTAATGGAATTATTGGCACGTAGACATGTCTTCCAAACGACACACCAGCTCCTCTTCGTAAGTATAGAGAGGAAGAGCTCTGGAATTTGAGAGGAGATGGAACCGGAGAGCGGAAGGAATGGGATAGAATCTATGACTATGATGTCTATAACGACCTTGCTGATCCTGACGATGGTGACCATCGTCCTATTCTTGGTGGTAGCCAAGAGTATCCTTACCCTCGTAGAGGAAGAACTGGAAGACCACGAGCAAGAAAAGGTAAGACTTACTGTTTTCTAAGGTTAAATTATACTTTCACGTTTGTATTTAACTAACGTCAGGTTAAAGTAATAAATAAGTTAACGACCCATCAGTAAAAAGTTCAAATAGACATTTTTAAAACTAAGGAACTTATAATTTGAATCATGAAATCATATTTCTTTATTTGCAGACCACAACTACGAGAGTCGATTGTCACAAGTGATGAGCTTAGACATCTACGTACCAAAAGACGAGAATTTCGGGCACTTGAAGATGTCGGATTTCCTTGGGCATACCTTGAAAGCGGTTTCGATATCTATCAAACCAGGGCTTCAGTCCATATTTGATGTAACTCCGACCGAGTTTGATAATTTTAAGGAAGTTGATGATCTCTTTCAAGGAGGGTTTCCCGTTCCATTTAATGCGTTTAAGACTCTCACTGAGGACCTCACACCACCTTTGTTCAAAGCTCTTCTTAGAAATGACGGTGAAAAATTCCTCAAATTTCCCACTCCCCAAGTTGTCAAAGGTAACAATATGGATATCTTTTTCATACAACATGTTTTTAGACCAAATTTTACTAGTTTTTAGTTTATTATTGCATTGATCGTGTAATGATATGGAACAGATAACAAATCTGCATGGAGCACAGATGAAGAATTTGCAAGAGAAATGTTAGCCGGAGTCAATCCTCTAGTGATTCGTCGTCTTGAAGTAATCTTAATGCAGACTCAATATCAATTTTTTCAAATCTTATTCTTTTCTTTCCATTCATTAATTCAATTTATTTTTATATTCACAGGTTTTTCCACCGATAAGTAAGCTTGACCCAAAAGTTTACGGGAATCAAAGAAGTACAATCACTGAAGAACACATAAAGAATGATTTGAACGGACTCACAGTCGATGAGGTGATTTAAATGACTTCGAAAACAAATTTGATTTTTTTCTTCTCATAGTTTAGATGAAAATAGCCAAAAATGATTTGTTGATTATGTTGGATAGGCAATCAAACAAAACAAACTCTACATACTAGACCACCATGATGCGTTGATGCCATATCTTAGAAGAATAAATGCAACATCCACAAAAACATATGCCACAAGAACATTGCTCTTTTTGAAAGATGATGGGACTTTGAAGCCTTTGGTTATCGAGTTGAGCTTGCCACACCCTCAAGGAGATGAACTTGGTGCCATTAGTAAACTCTACTTCCCAGCTGAAAAGGGCGTCGAAGGCTCAATTTGGCTATTGGCTAAAGCTTATGTAGGTGTAAATGATGTTGGATATCATCAACTCATCAGCCATTGGTATGAATCTTTCCAAATAATTCTTCAATTCCAACGTATCAATTACGAACTTACGATACCAACTCTTTTGAAATTACAGGTTGCATACTCATGCAGTACTCGAACCTTTTATTATTGCAACACATCGACAATTGAGTGTGATTCATCCAATTCATAAGCTACTCGTTCCTCATTACAAAGACACCATGTTTATTAATGCATCGGCGAGACAAGTTTTGATTAATGCGAATGGTCTGATTGAATCGACCCATTTTCCATCCAAATATGCTATGGAATTGTCATCTTACATTTACAAGGAGTGGACCTTCCCTGACCAAGCACTACCTAATAATCTCATCAAGAGGTAAATCGGTTGAACACAATTCTCCATGAGAAACACTCGCACTCTTTATTAACACAAATGAAGAAGAGATTACAAGACTCTCTCTCTCAGCTTTGCATTTCTTGGGATGAAAAAACATTGGTAGGGTGGAAGGGTATTTATAGCAGACACTAACCATTTATTCTAGTAACAATTTATTCCTAAAATACCTAAATCATTTTTTTAAAATGCACCGACAATTGACTCATAGATAATTTGGTTTGACCTTATTGGACTAGTGATGATATATTAACAAAATCATCTTCGACATGAATTTCGTATTGACTTCCTTGGGGTTTGGTTTGTGTAGAGGAATAGCGGTTGAGGACTCAAATTCCCCGCATGGACTTCGACTACTAATAAATGATTATCCATTTGCTGTCGATGGGCTTGAGATTTGGTCGGCCATCAAATCATGGGTTACAGATTATTGTTCTCTTTACTACAAAGACGACAAGGCAATCCAAAACGACTTCGAACTCCAATCTTGGTGGACTGAGCTGCGGGAGAAAGGCCACGCTGACAAGAAACACGAACCATGGTGGCCAAAAATGCAAACTTTATCCGAGCTGATCGAGTCATGCACGACCATCATATGGATCGCTTCAGCTCTCCATGCAGCGGTGAACTTCGGACAATACCCATATGGAGGCTATGTTCTCAATAGGCCAACTACAAGCCGCAGGTTGATGCCTGAAGTTGGCACCGCTGAGTATAAGGAGCTTGAGTCCAATCCTGAGAAGGCCTTCCTAAGAACAATCACCTCAGAACTACAAGCACTTATTGGTATCTCAGTCATTGAAATCTTGTCAAAGCATGCTTCGGATGAGGTGTATCTTGGGCAAAGAGCTTCCATCGAGTGGACTTCGGATAAATTTGCATTGGAAGCGTTTGAGAAATTTGGGAAAGAGCTGTTTGAAGTTGAGAATAGAATTATGGAAAGGAATCAAGATGGGAAGTTGAAGAATCGATCTGGACCTGTTAACATGCCCTACACCCTACTTGTTCCATCAAGTACTGAAGGACTCACTGCCAAAGGAATTCCGAATAGCATCTCTATCTAAGTCGCCTAATTAGTATTTCAAGGGAGTTGTGTAATTTGAAGGTCGCAAATTACGCTTTAAGCTACCCATATATGAGGAAATAAAGACCATATTGTTAGTTTAATGTAGCCTTTTAGGGTTGGATTTCAAACTCAAAGTTCATGTACTTCGCATTTCTATTTAATGAATAAAAGTTGAGTTTAGAATTAATTTCAAATTTCATTCCAATGAAAATTTAGGGTTTGAAATTATACGCTAATGATAACATCCCCAACAAAATTACGCTTGCAAAATCTACGTATCAAATGTGGTTGTCCAACTACTTGATAACACCAACTGCTCTTGTCATATATATTTCTTATTGCAAATCTCCCTACGAGAGAACTGATTTTTATACCAAGTTGTGCAAGCTCAAGATTAAATTGAGCCACCAAAGCCAACACAATCAAATGGATTGAGATAATCATAATTCTTGAAAATATGTTTTTCAAGAACAGATAAGCAAACTTGCAATGAGACTTATTTTTCAATAATTGATGGTGAATGTGAGCACGTCTAGTAGTCGATGAAGTTAAGTCTTTCACAATATCCCAAATGTCACAACCTGGTACTCTGATACCACTTGTTGAGTCGTAATGCCACAATCTTCAATACTGTGATACCACTTGTTGTGTCGTAATGCCACAACCTTCAATGGTTTGATACCACTTGTTGTGTTGTAATGCCACAATCTTCAATGCTTTGATACCACTTGTTGAATCTGGCTACCAAATGTTGTACCCTAATGCCACAACCAAAATGTTCTGGTACCCAATTGTTATTTGGAAGCAGAAGCAAGATCGATCGCACTCACACACCAACAAACAAAAATTAAACAAACAACACAAAGATTTAGGTGGTTCAGAGAGAAGAAATCCCCCTACATCCACGGGTGATAGCCAATCACTATAACCAAAGTGTTTACAAGTGTATCTCTCACACTACAAAGCCTCTAAACAAAGTTCCTCCCAATTGTCTCTAGACAAATACAAAATGACAATGATTCCGCATCTAACCCATGAGAATATGAATAAAAAGGGTTATGAACTTAATGACTTATGAACCAAAGTAAATGAGAGTTATAACAATACATCTTCATACGAACTTACAACACTATAAATGAGTTGGGTCAATGCTCATAAGCTTTGCAAGTGAGCGAGGTTGACTGCTAGGGTTGGTCAAATGTTCTATGCCAAATTTGAGGCTCGATTTTCAATTTGGTTTCAAAGCTAATTGTGATGCTACTTCAATCACATTTTTATGGTGTTTTGGGTGGTGGATTTAAGGTAATTTATTAATAAAATATTTTATATTTTGATGTGTCTTATGTCAGACTTTAGTGCAACTTATTACTAGTTTGAATTTGTCAACATATTCGTAATCGATTAATATTTGGATAATATATTAGTTAGGAAATATATCTTCGTAATAAGTTAATATTTTCTGTTTGTGATTTGATGAGTAATATATTTTATTTTATTATAAGATTTAGTTAGCTTATATTTTTATTATTTGTAGGATTAGTTCTTAGCTTAAATCTTATTTAAACGTTATGAATATCAATGAAGATTGAACCTTCGATCATAATTTTATTTTTCATTTTTAACTCTGTTTTGTTTTCTTGAGTTCCCAATTCTATTTCTCATTCTTACCTCCGATGACTAATAATATTTTTAGATCTATTCACACTTTTGAGGGGTAGATATTGTGTCAGTTGGTATTAGAGCCAAGTTGGTAATCAAGGGTTTGATATTATTACTCAACGAGATAACAGTGGAAGTGCTTCTATAGGTATATCTATGGAAAAGATTGTTGGCAATAATTATAATTATTGGAAATTATGTATGGAAGGTTATCTAAAGGCGCAAGATTTGTGGGATTTAATTGAAGGTAATGATGCAGAAATTCCAGCAGATACTCCTCAGAATGCTGAATTACGCCGAAAATGGAAGATCAAATGTGGAAAAGTTTTATTTACCTTGTGAACTTTGATTAGCAAGGAATATATTGATCATGTTCTTGATTTAAAGTCACCAAAGCAAGTTTGGGAAACACTTCAAAAGCTGTTTACTAATTAAAATACAGCTCGATTGCAATTTCAGAGAATGAACTAGATGTGTAACTCAAGGTAATTTTTCTGAAGAATATTTCTTGAAAGTGAAAAAACTGTGTTCTGAAATGTCAGAATTAGATGCTGAAGAGACAGTGAGTGATGCTCGGTGTTGTCTTAGTCGTGGATTACGAAAAGACTTTATGCCCTTTGTTTCCTCAATACAAGGGTAGACAAATCAGCCTGCAGTTATTGAATTGGAGAATTTGCTTTCTAAGCAAATGATTAACAACAAAGAGCTTTCCCAAAGTCAGAAGATGTGTTGCATGTCAAATATCAAAGGAGATCGAATTTTCATTCATAGCCTTCATCAATTCAAAAGTGAGGAGTCGTCAAAGAAGTCATTTAAAGTTTGTTACAAGTGTGGAAAAGCTGGCCATTTCAAACGAGATTGTCGAGTGAAAATGGTGTGCGATCGTTGCGGAAAGCTAGGCCATATTAAGCCAAATTGCCGAATCAAAATGCAGGAATCAGAAGCAATTCAGGTTCAGGGGAAAAATGGAGTTTTAAAGGTCATGGTAAACAAGAATAAAAATGTGAGTGGATCATCTGAAATGTATGATCATTGCATATTAGAAGAAAGTGTTATCGCAGAAAATACATATTTAATGAGCAAGTTGCAAACATATTTACTAAAGCACTTGACAAAGTGAAGTTTGAAGTTTTTGGTAAGGCTCTCCGAGTTATTGAGAAATAAGCTTGCACTACTCTCATAATTGAGTGCAACTTATTGCTGGTTTCAATTAGTTAAGATATTCGTAATCAATTAATATTTTGAGAATATATTAGTTATAAAATATATTTTAAAATATTCGTAATCAGTTAATATTTTCCTTTTATGATTTGAGTTCTTTTATGATTTGAGTCGTAGTATATTTTATTTTATTGTCAAAGTTAATTTCTATTTTCCTTGTATTAGTTGATAGCTTGTATCCTATTTAAATGTAAATATCAATGAAGATTGAACATCCGATCCCAATTCTATTTCTCATTCTTAACTTAAGTTGGTAGCTTGTATCATATTTAAATGCTGTGAATATCTATGAAGATTGAACCTTCGATCCCAATTCTAATTCTCATTCTTAGCTCTGTTTTGTTTTCGTTAAGAATGAGAAATAGAAATAGAATTGTTCTATTTCTCATGCTTAACTATGTTTTGTTTGAGTTAAGAATGAGAAATATAAATAGAATTGGAATGGGAGGTGTGTATTCTCATTGATATTCATAACCTTTAAATAGGATACAAGCTACCTACCAACTAATATACGAGGAAAATATAAACAACTAATTAAATATTGATAATAAAATAAAATATACTACAAATCAAACCATAAATAATAAAGGAAGGAATATTAAGATATAATATCTAAGATATATTACATAACTAATATCTTCCCTAGATATTATATCTCAACCGTTTCCGTAATAATATTTTTAAGAGGTATTTACACTCTTGAGGGTAGATATAGTGTCATTTTAAACCAAATTTAATACTCAAATTACAGCTGTCTATCTGACAACAACCAAACATGCTCATAAGGATAATTTCATTATATTTCTTAGCTTTTGGAATAATGTAATTATTGAAATATATTTTAGATAGAAATAGTTAGATTTTGGGTCTGAATTTGTTAATAGTATATTTGCTATAATATTTGGTGAGTAGAATCTCTTATTTTTATAATTTAGTTTTATTATATTTAAATACTGTGAACATTGATGAAGATCGGATGGGACTTTTGATCCCACCTATGTATTCCAGACTTTCGATCTCACTTATGTTTCTTGGACTTTCAATTCTACCTCAGTTTTTCATTCTTAACATGACATCAGAGCTTCTCATTCTTAACATCGAATCAGAGATTCATTCTTAACCGTAATGAAAAAAATATCAACCAAATATATTCATATGTTTCAAAAAAAAAAATACTAATATTCTATTAATCAACTTTATAAAATATCACACCCACCAATAAAAAAATAAAAAAAATAAAAACAA